>NC_053028.1:669301731-669321930 GCF_003073215.2 Triticum urartu
CCGCGCGGTTAGCTGTCATTCACCTCGGCGTCCCTGTCTCCACCTCAAGTCGCATTCTTCGAAAATCGGGTAACGCGTGTTGCAAATTAGGCAACTTGCCAATGACAAAACCCACAAAAAATAACCTGCCAATACCAAACGGATGCTAAATAAGTTGTTTTGTCTTTGTGGTTAAAATGTGTCACGTGCAGTCTTTTCTATAAAAACGTGTCTTGTGACGTTTTCAAAAATAGGTTTTCGCCAAAGTGAGAACTAAGAACCGAAAAATGATCGGATTCTCCTAGATTTCAAATTGAAGCGAACGGCTCAAGTACACCACCATGTTAATCCTCGGGTTTTGGTGAATTTATAAGGTCATGTGAACAATGCCTATATACTATACAAAGGTGCAACATAAAAGCGCAACGCTTAAACCTTGATACTTGACCATTTGGCCAATACTCTTCTATAGGGGGGAAGCAAGGTAGCACATCTTAGATGCCTTGCAGATAATTCATGCCATACCCCCATCTTAGAACCTCAGGTTGAGTGACCCGAATCTAATTTGTGCACTTCTCGTCGTAGAAAACTCGAAGAGAATTCCCCGTCTATGCACCCTAGGGAACATTTTGCTTTGCTTTGGCCCGTCATTCCTTTCATTATTGGTTGCCAGCTCTTAGATGCCTTGCAGATAATTCATGCCAAACCACGTATCGGTATTGGCATAATCACCTGATAAAAGTATTGCAACAATGCGTTTTGGATTATTTTTGCTAGGGTGCTGCCATGGGAGCCCATGGGTCATTTCTCCTTGGATTGAATCGGGTGCAACAGTGAAAAGTTTAATACTACTACCACCACGTAGCAGGGAGGAGGGTACTGGCTTGTCCCAATCGAAGCCTCTGTTCACCCATCTTTGGAGAGCAAAACAAGTCCAGAATATGTTATCGTTTTGCTATCCGACCAGCTGTCAAGTTTTGGTTTCATGCGTGAGAACCTTCACTGTCAGTGCAGCGCTCAGATCCATGTCGACTTGCGTGTTTAAGATAGCTTAAAGAGACAGGAATTCACTCGTAGCTAGGTTAGCTTGATTGAAATACTAGGCTGTAGGGCTGTGGAACATCCACCATGATCAGATTATTCAGATAGACAGACAAAGACACCAACCGGGCATGTGACGGACTTACCAACCTGCTGCTGCTGCTAGCTACCTCATTAATTTGCTGCTGCTGCGTATTTCTGATCTGTAGGCTCATTAGCTGGTCCAGAATCTTGCATACATTATCATGTCGACGGCTCCATGATCGCCATTACCTATTGTTTCTTTTTTTTGTACTACTGCCCACACTTGGCGCCACGGCATTAACTGCTGTCAGCTACTACTACGTAGTGTACTGCTCTAAATTATTGTTACCGCTTAATAAGTAAATACTGTGCTGGCCGTGCATGCACTTGTGCGTTTCAACTGAGCTAACCACGTGCATGTGCATCTTGACCAGATCTCTGACGTCGGAATCGTCCATGACCCGGAACCCCAGCCGGAGGCTGCGATCGTGGCTGAGCACGCTGCACGGCGACGGGGACAAGCGTGCGCAGCGCGACCAGCGCAAGGGGTGGATGGTGACCATCCACGACCTCTCCGGCTCCCCGGTGGCGGCGGCGTCCATGGTCACCCCGTTCGTGCCGTCCCCGGGCTCCGGCCGCGTCTCCCGCGCCAACCCGGGCGCCTGGCTCATCCTCCAGCCCACCGGCGCCGGGGCGTCCAGCTGGAAGCCGTGGGCGCGGCTGGAGGCGTGGCGGGAGCGCGGCCCCGTCGACGCGCTCGGCTACCGCCTCGAGCTCGTCTTCGACTCGGGCCCCGTCGAGTGCGCCGTCCCCATCGCCCAGTCGTCCATCAGCGCCAAGCGCGGCGGCCAGTTCGTGATCGACCCGGCCACGTTCCCCGAGGGCTCCGCCGGCGGTGCGTGGCCGTTCGCCGGCGGGTTCGTGATGGGCTCGACGGTGGAGGGCGAGGGGAAGGCCAGCCGGCCCACCGTGCAGGTCGGCGTGCAGCACGTGGCGTGCATGGGCGACGTGGCCGTGTTCATCGCGCTGTCGGCTGCCGTCGATCTCTGCATGGACGCATGCAAGCTCTTCTCGCACAGGCTCAGGAAGGAGCTGTGCCAGGACCAAGACGACTAGTCTTGGTCGTCTCTCGTCTTGGTCGTCTTGGGCTTGACTCTTGTGAAGGTGATGGCCTGTGGCTGTTTTTTTAGTTTAGGCTGGGTCGGATCACAAGAACAGATCGAACGAGTGTGTGCTTATTCTTTCGTTGAGATATTCCTTCGATTCTTTGTAGTATAATAAGTAAGTCTATGCAGCTGTAGTATTCAGTGTCGTGCCTGATCGATTCATTTGGAATGTTCAATCATGTTGAGATGAGCATTCATAAACGGAAATGCGCAGGGGCACTTAAGTGTGGGGCATTCATCTGCCAAGTACTGCCGTCCGCTTGTTTTGCCTCCCGATTCTCGCAGTAGTTCATTCCCGCACGAGGGTACAGTAAAAGAAGTCCCACAAAAAGTCTCAAGCTTCAATGATGAAACTTACGTTTTTTGCAACTAAAACTGTCAAGTTTCAATCGAGTTTCAAATAAGATCTAAAACTGCCAAGTTCCAGAGATGTAAATTCGATCAATTTTTTCTGTCGGTCGTAGACACAAAATAATTCATTTTTATCGGTCGTTCGTACCAAGTTTTAGTATTTTTGAAGTCATCATAGTATATACAAAATGGATCTTATTTAAAGCACTGGCCAAGAGAAACACGAATATGAAACATAACTTATTTTGGAATTTTCATTTAAAAAATATAAACTTTAAAAATCGGAAGCCAAAATAAAAACAGGCACGGGGTACATGCATGCCTTTGCACTTGTGTGCCACAAATCTTCTCCCTATTCATAAACAGTTTATAAAACCTTTCTTCTTTAATATATAATATGCACACTCGTGTATATTCGAAAAAAAAAACCTTTCAAACCAAGTCGCCACTTTAACTTGTGTGAGTCGCCGGGGATGGGAGAAAACCTACTTGCCCAGCTAGTGGAAGCTACTCCCTCCGTTCCAAATTACTCGTCGCAGAAATGAATGTATCTATAACTAAAATACATCTAGATACATCCATTTTTGCGACGAGTAATTCGGAACGGAGGGAGTATGTACAGGAAATTTTGCCATGCATTTTTTGCCCTTCACGTCTCCCCCTACCCCAGGTTCCCATGTTAAAGTTATTATACTTGGATATATTGGGCTTTGTGATAGCTTACCACATAAGCCATGGGGTAGGTCCCATGATAAAATTTGAAAATTATTTGTCATGGTATAAGTAATATATTTTTCATTGTCTAATTAAATAAACTGCCATGGTCATAAACAATAAAAATGCCATGGTAGCTACAAATAAAACTACCTTGATTTAATTTTAAAAAAGCCATGACCTAACTAGTGAAATTGCCATGGAACACACACACACACACACACACACATAAAATAAAATTGCACATGCAAAATTTAGAAAAATTGTTCTCTAAAAACATTTCAACTTTTGAAAAAATTGTAATAGGGACAAGGCAAATGTACAAGTTTGATTCGTTTTGAAAAAAGATGGAAACATTAGGAGATTTAACCTTTGAAAGGATGACAAAATTTAGGAATTCGCTATGGTCTAAAGAATAAAAATTGCCATGTGTTTGGGCCACATAATTATTAAATTTCCATGATCTAATTAATAAAATTGTCATGGTCTAAAGAATAAAAACTTGCCATGGTACCAAAAAATAAAACTAACATGGTCTGATTAATAACTTTGCCATGGTCTAATTAATAAAATTGCCATGGTCTAATTAATAAAATTGCCATGGTCTAAAATGGTTATAGAATGTAAAAAAATGTTTGTGTAATTTACAAAAATATATATTACCATTTAAAAAAGGTTCACATATTTAAAACATATTCGTGACATTTTCAGAAAAATGTTTATACAATGAAATGATCACGTAGTTTAGAAAAAGTTTGTATCATTCAAAAAATTATTTAACGTGTATTTGAAAAACATTTAACACGTATTTTAATAAATGTTTCAATAAATTTCTTACAAAAATGTTAATCGTGTATGTAAAAAATGTTCAACGTGTATCAAAAAACTGTTGCATGTGTATACAGAAAATGTACAATGAACAAAGTTGACATGTATTTGAACATAAAAACCAAACAAAACTGGTACAGAAAAAAAATAAAAAAAGAGAAAGATAAAACATTAAACCAACTAAATAAAATGAGAAAAACCCACAAAAAGACGAACAGAAAAAGGAAATCCGAAGCGAAAGCACGACGCTACCTGCACATGCATGAAAACCGCCTGCTTGGCCAGTCTGTTTCACGGGATTGCTAATAGCGAGACAAACAAAGTTTTGTCTCGCAGTAAATGGTAAATAGCCCTGGTGGGTGAATAATCGCTCGTTAACATACAAGCGTGCTTTTTTAAGAAGGAAGATGATGACTGCCGAAGAAAATGCACAAGTTTGCTGCCTCTTATGGGCTGGATTGGGTCAATTAGATTGAATAGATGGTTCGAGATGCCATAAAATGTCGTGACGTAACGTAAACACGTGTCTTGTATAGTACTAACGAGTTTAATGAGGTGCTCGTGAAACTTAATAGCTTGTTCATTAAGCTGAACGAGCTAAATCAATGATTGATACTGTTCAATAAGAATCGAACTACGGGCTTAACGGGCCAACCTATCGAGCACTTATTAAGCTCGCGAGCTATGAGGTTTTGGTCCAACCTTATGTGACGCTTGTCACAACCCAGGAGTTTTCTGCATTTTTAGTTCATTCATTTTTTCTTCAAAATGTTTTATCTCTTGAACCACATGTTCACATTACGAACCGTTTTCACCGTTGTGTTTCTTGCGTCGAGATCATAGATAAATTTTCTGTTAATAGGTTTGGCCGATTTTTTCTGAAAAAAAATCAAAAATAAAAAACTATAAAGAAAAGGAAAACTGAAAAAAAAACAAAAACCGAAAATACATAGGTGCCTTTCACCACTTTTTGGGAAGCACCTCCGTGCGCTTTTTCAATTTTCAAGAAGCACAACTGTGCTTCACGGCTGCTTTTCACTTTCCAAAAAGCACTTGTGCTTCACGTAGAAGTGCAATTGTACTTTTCACTTTTCAAGAAGCACATATGTGCTTCACGTCAAAGCATAGCCGTGCTTTTCTGTGAAACACAACATCGCTTTTCACTTTGGGTTAGCACAACTCTGCTTGAGGGAAAAGCACAACTTTGCTTCACAGTGAAATATATCGTGTTTTTCCACATAGTGTGTTTCAGGCAATGAAAAAATTAGCACGCTACAAGATATAGCGTGGCCTTTCTCCAGATGCTACACAAGTTATAATGTGCTAATAGCATGCTATATTTCAAAATAATGTCTTCAAGTTTTTCAAATATATCACACAATTCAAGGATTTCATCGGCTAAATAATTGTCCAGGAGCAATACATGCATAACCAACTAACCAAATACAAGAAGCAGCATCGCGCACTCCCCATTTCCTCCGGACGCGGCTCGTCTGACGTACGGCCCACATACTGACGTGTGGGCCCAGACCCACCCGTCAGCGGTCCAACGGCAGGGGGTCGTACGTTAGGGGATCCAACTCCATTTCCCCCATGGCTGCACCCTCTCGTCTCCTTCCCATGGTAGATGCAAGAAGTAGGCGTTGCCTGCTGTCGGCGTTATGGGAACGGGGTCCCCAGACTTGCCTTCCTGCTGCCCGTGGCGTGGCTACACCAACGGCCCTGTACGGCCCATCTTCACCAGCAAACACTCAAGACCCTCGCAAGGGGTCAAGCCTCGCGAGGCGGACGACGCAAGACCTCCTCAGGGGCGGCCTCACCAGGCTGGCTCGTGAGGGGCGGAGAGATCAAGGCAAGGGACACCTCGCGAGGTTTGCGTGACGCAAGCCATAACGACTGGAGCCAGGCGGGCGCCAGGGCGCGCAATGTCCTCGTTTCCTTTTTGGTGCTAAAGGGCAAGCGTAGGCGAGGAGTCCCGAGGCATCAGGCAAATGTTTTCATGTCGGTGCAACAAGACCGAGACCAGCAGGACGGAGGTCACCGTGGAGCTCAAGACGGCGTCACCACCAGAGCCTTTGGCAGGCGAAGACTACTTTTGTCAGGATAGCTTGTACTAGTTGTCTCCCTTCAAATTGGCCGTTGTGGGATCCCTTCCCGCTCAATATTTGGGAAAAGGACCCGGGCCTATATATATAGGGCTAGCCACCACCGTAGGGGGGCATCGAATTCTGATCTAGAGGCTCATCTAGAAGGAGAGAATCCCCAACCACACAAGCTCACCAAACACAAGAACACCTCTCCTCAGGAGGTTGTTCTTCCCTTATAACTGTTCATCCTCAGCCCAAGAGGCAATCCACCACACCAAATTGGAGTAGGGTATTACACCACAACGGTGGCCCGAACCAGTATAAATCTTGTGTCTCTCGTTCTTTGGGTTCGTCGAGCTAGGCCGCGAGATCATACGGAGTGTGCGAGCTAGAGAGGGGGAGTGATGTTTGTGAGCACCCAGTGTTCGAACCTCAAGGGTTTTGCCGGAACCCGAAATCCGACATTTGGCGCGCCAGGTAGGGATGCGCTTAAGCTTTCCTATTCGTCAATCCGCGCTTCAGCACTCCACCAAGTTCATGGCCGGCGCTCACCGGGCCCGCGCTAAGCGCCGGGCCGCCCTCGCCGCCCGTGTCGCTCAGACAGCCCCTGTCAGCGGGCCTTCCCGTCGTTCTCCGTCACCCGCCGCCAACGCCGCCATCGACCCGGCGGCAAACGAGCAGCAAGCCTCTTCGCTGACCCCTCCATGCGCCGTGACGGCCGCACCACCACCCCGTCGCTGACTCCGGCCGGCTCATCGTCCCACGCTCGCCGCGCCCCCACGGACGCGCAGGCCGCGCTGCTCATGGCACGCGAGCTCCCACGCTACCGCCCGGTCGACAACTGATACGTCAATTTTGCATCATGCTTTTATATCGATATTTATTGTATTATGGGCTGTTATTACACATTATGTCACAATACTTATGCCTATTCTCTCTCATTTTACAAGGTTTACATAAAGAGGGAGAATGCCGGCAGCTGGGATTCTGGGCTGGAAAAGGAGCAAATATTAGAGACCTATTCTGCACAGCTCCAAAAGTCCTGAAACTTCACAGAAGACGTTTTTAGAATATATAAAAAATACTAAGCGCAAGAAGTTCACCAGGGGGGCCACACCCTTCCCACGAGGGTGGGGGCGCGCCCCCTACCTCGTGGCCCCCCAGGCGGCCCTCCGATGGCCATCTTCTGCTATATGGAGTCTTTCGATGAGGAAAAAATCATAAACCATCTCCTCGGACGAAACTCCGCCGCCACGAGGCGGAACCTTGGCGGATCCAATCTAGGGCTCCGACAGAGCTGTTCTGCCGGGGAAACTTCCCTCCGGGAGGGGGAAATCATTGCCATCGTCATCACCAACGCGCCTATCATCAGGAGAGGGCAATCTCCATCAACATCTTCATCAGCACCATCTCTTCTCAAAACCCTAGTTCATCTCTTGTATCCAATTCTTGTCTCCAAGTCCGGGATTGGTACTAGTAGGTTGCCAGTAGTGTTAATTACTCCTTGTAGTTGATGCTAGTTGGTTTATTTGGTGGAAGATCATATGTTCAGATCCTATATGCATATTAATACCCCTCTGATTATGAACATGAATATGCTTTGTGAGTAGTTACGTTTGTTCCTGAGGACATGGGAGAAGTCTTGCTATTAGTAGTCATGTGAATTTGGTATTCGTTTGATATTTTGATGAGATGTATGTTGTCTCTCCTCTAGTGGTGTTATGTGAACGTCGATTACATGACACTTCACCATTATTTGGGCCTAGAGAAAGGCATTGGGAAGTAATAAGTAGATGATGGGTTGCTAGAGTGACAGAAGCTTAAACCCTAGTTTATGCGTTGCTCCGTAAGGGGCTGATTTGGATCCCATATGTTTCATGCTATGGTTAGGTTTACCTTAATACTTTTGTTGTACTTGTGGATGCTTGCAATAGAGGTTAATCATAAGTGGGATGCTTGTCCAAGTAAGGTCAGTACCCAAGCACCGGTCCACCCACATACCAAATTATCAAAGTACCGAACGCGATTCATATGAACGTGATGAAAACTAGCTTGACGATATTCCCATGTATCCACGGGAGCGCTTTTTTCTATATCAGAGCTTGTACAGGCTTGTCCTTTGCTACAAAAAGGATTGGGCCACCGTGCTGCACTTTATTTACTTTTGTTACTTGTTGCTCGTTACAAATTATCCTATCACAAAACTATCTGTTACCACTTATTTCAGTACTTGCGGAGAATACCTTGCTGGAAATCGCTTATCATTTCCTTCTGCTCCTCGTTGGGTTCGATACTCTTACTTATTGAAAGGACTACGATAGATCCCCTATACTTTTGGGTCATCAAAACTCTTTTCTGGCGCCGTTGCCGGGGAGTGAAGCGCCTTTGGTAGGTGGAATTTGGTAAGGAAAAATTTATATAGTGTGCTGAAATCTACTGTCACTTGTTACTATGGAAAGTAATCCTCTGAGGGGCTTGTTCGGGGTATCTTCACCCCGAACAATAGAGCAAAGAGTTTCTGCTCAACCTACTGAACCTACTGAAAATGAAAATGTCTGCTTTGAAATTCCTTCGGGTATGATAGAAAAACTGCTAGCTAATCCTTTTGCAGGAGATGGAATAGACAATCCTGATGAGCACCTAATATATGTGGATGAAGTTTGTGAATTATTTAAGCTTGCAGGTGTACCCGGAGATGTTATTAAGAAGAAGGTCTTCCCTTTATCTTTGAAGGAAGATGCATTGACATGGTATAGGCTATGTGATGATACGGGGTCATGGAACTACAAACGATTGAAATTGGAATTTCATCAGAAGTTTTATCCTATGCATCTTGTTCATCGTGATCGCAATTATATATATAATTTTTGTTGGAAATATGCCCTAGAGGCAATAATAAATTAGTTATTATTATATTTCCTTGTTCATGATAATCGTTTATTATCCATGCTATAATTGTATTGATAGGGAAACTCAGATACATGTGTGGATACATAGACAACACAATGTCCCTAGTAAGCCTCTAGTTGACTAGCTCGTTGATCAATAGATGGTTACGGTTTCCTAACCATGGACATTGAATGTCGTTGATAACGGGATCACATCATTAGGAGAATGATGTGATGGACAAGACCTAATCCCTAAGCATAGCACTAGATCGTGTAGTTCATATGCTATAGCTTTTCTAATGTCAAGTATCATTTCCTTAGACCATGAGATTGTGCAACTCCCGGATACCGTAGGAATGCTTTGGGTGTATCAAACGTCACAACGTAACTGGGTGACTATAAAGGTGCATTACAAGTATCTCCGAAAGTGTCTGTTGGGTTGGCACGAATCGAGACTGGGATTTGTCACTCCGTGTAAGCGGGAGAGGTATCTCTGGGCCCACTCGGTAGGACATCATCATATGCGCAATGTGACCAAGGAGTTGATCACGGGATGATGTGTTATGGAACGAGTAAAGAGACTTGCCGGTAACGAGATTGAAAGGTATTGATACCGACGATCGAATCTCGGGCAAGTAACATACCGCTAGACAAAGGGAATTGTATACGGGATTGATTAAGTCCTTGACATCGTGGTTCATCCGATGAGATCATCGTGGAACATGTGGGAGCCAACATGGGTATCCAGATCCCGCTGTTGGTTATTGACCGGAGAGTCTCGGTCATGTCTGCATGTCTCCCGAACCCGTAGGGTCTACACACTTAAGGTTCGGTGACGCTAGGGTTATAGAGATATTAGGTATGCGGTAACCCGAAAGTTGTTCGGAGTCCCGGATGAGATCCCGGACGTCACGAGGAGTTCCGGAATGGTCCGGAGGTAAAGAATTATATATAGAAGTGCTATTTCGGCCATCGGGACAAGTTTCGGGGTCATCGGTATTGTACCGGGACCACCGGAAGGGTCCCGGGGGTCCACCGGGTGGGGCCACCTGCCCCGGGGGGCCACATGGGCTGTAGGGGTGTGCGCCTTGGCCTATATGGGCCAAGGGCACCAGCCCCAAGAGGCCCATGCGCCAAGAGATGGGAAAAAGAGGATCCTAAAAGGGGAAGGCACCTCCGAGGTGCCTTGGGGAGGATGGACTCCTCCCCACCCTTGGCCGCACCCTTCCTTGGAGGAAGGGGCAAGGGCTGCGCCTCCCCCTCTCCCTTGGCCCTATATATAGTGGGGAAAAAGGAGGAGCAAACCGATCTAAGGCCTGGCGCCTCCCTCTCCCTCCCGTGACACATCTACCTCCTCCCGCAGCGCTTAGCGAAGCCCTATGGGAATCCCGCTACTTCCACCACGCCGTCGTGCTGCTGGATCTCCATCAACCTCTCCCTCCTCCTTGCTGGATCAAGGCATGGGAGACGTCTCCGTTCCGTACGTGTGTTGAACGCGGAGGTGCTGTCCGTTCGGCACTAGGATCATCGGTGATTTGAATCACGACGAGTACGACTCCATCAACCCCGTTCACTTGAACGCTTCCGCTTAGCGATCTACAAGGGTATGTAGATGCACTCTCCTTCCCCTCGTTGCTAGTTTCTCCATAGATAGATCTTGGTGACACGTAGGAAAATTTTGAATTTCTGCTACGTTCCCCAACAGTGGCATCATGAGCTAGGTCTATTGCGTAGATTCTATGCACGAGTAGAACACAAAGTAGTTGTGGGCGTTGATTTTGTTCAATATGCTTGCCGTTACTAGTCTTATCTTGATTCGGCGGCATCGTGGGATGAAGCGGCCCGGACCGACCTTACACGTACTCTTACGTGAGACAGGTTCCACCGACTGACATGCACTAGTTGCATAAGGTGGCTAGCGGGTGTCTGTCTCTCCCACTTTAGTCAGATCGGATTCGATGAAAAGGGTCCTTATGAAGGGAAGCAATTGGCATATCACGTTGTGGTCTTTGCGTAGGTAAGAAACGTTCTTGCTAGAAACCCATAGCAGCCACGTAAAACATGCAAACAACAATTAGAGGACGTCTAAATTGTTTTTGCAGGGTATGCTATGTGATGTGATATGGCCAAAAGGATGTGATGAATGATATATGTGATGTATGAGATTGATCATGTTCTTGTCAAGGGAATCACGACTTGCATGTCGATGACGAGACAACTTCAAGAAGACACGATGATGAAGATCATGATGATGGAGATCATGGTGTCATACCGGTGACAAGATGATCATGGAACCCCAAGATGGAGATCAAAGGAGCTATATGATATTGGCCATATCATGTCACTATTATTTGATTGCATATGATGTTTATCATGTTTATACATCTTATTTGCTTAGAACGACGGTAGTAAATAAGATGATCCCTCATTAAAATTTCAAGAAGTGTTCTCCCCTAACTGTGCACCGTTGCTACAGTTCGTCGTTTCGAAGCACCACGTGATGATCGGGTGTGATAGATCCTTACGTTCACATACAACGGGTGTAAGACAGATTTACACACGCAATACACTTAGGTTGACTTGACGAGCCTAGCATGTGCATAGACATGGCCTCGGAACACAGAAGACCGAAAGGTCGAGCATGAGTCGTATAGAACATACGATCAACATGAAGATGTTCACCGACGTTGACTAGTCCGTCTCACGTGATGATCGGACACGGCCTAGTTCACTCGGATCATGTAATCACTTAGATGACTAGAGGGATGTCTATCTAAGTGGGAGTTCATAAGATGAACTTAATTATTCTGAACATAGTCAAAAGGATTTTTGCAAATTATGTCGTAGCTCACGCTATAGTTCTACTGTTTAGATATGATCCTAGAGAAAAATTAGTTGAAAGTTGATAGTAGCAATTATGCGGACTAGGTCCGTAAACTGAGGATTGTCCTCATTGCTTCATAGAAGGCTTATGTCCTTAATGCACCGCTCAGTGTGCTGAACCTCGAACGTTGTCTGTGGATGTTGCGAACATCTGACATACACATTTTGATAACTACATGATAGTTCAGTTAAACGGTTTAGAGTTGAGGCACCAAAGACGTTTTGAAACGTCACGAAACATATGAGATGTTTTGAAGGCTGAAATTGGAATTTCAGGCTCGTACCCACGTCAAGAGGTATAAGACCTCCGACGATTTTCTTAACCTGCAAACTAAGGAGAAAAGCTCAATTGTTGAGCTTGTGCTCGGATTGTCTGAGTACAACAATCATTTGAATCAAGTGGGAGTTGATCTTCCAGATAAGATAGTGATGTTTCTCCGAAGTCATTACCACCAAGCTGCTAGAGCTTCGTGATGAACTATAATATATCAGGGACATATATGATGATCCTTGAGTTGTTCGTGATGTATGACACCGCGAAAGTAGAAATCAAGAAGGAGCATCAATTGTTGATGGTTAGTGAAACCACTAGTTTCAAGAAGGGCAAGGGCAAGAAGGGATACTTCATGAAACGGCAATTCAGTTGCTGCTCTAGTGAAGAAACCCAAGGTTGAACCCAAACCCGAGACTAAGTGCTTCTGTAATAAAGGGAACAGCCACTGGAGCAGAATTACCCTAGATACTTGGTAGATAAGAAGGCTGGCAAAGTCGATAGAAGTATATTGGATATACATTGTGTTGATGTGTACTTTACTAGTACTCCTAGTAGCACCAGGGTATTAGATACCGGTTCGGTTGCTAAGTGTTAGTAACTCGAAATAAAAGCTACGAAATAAACGGAGACTAGCTAAAGGTGAGCTGACGATATGTGTTGGAAGTGTTTCCAATGTTGATATGATCAAGCATCGCACACTCCCTCTACCATCGAGATTGGTGTTTGCGTTGAGCATAGACATGATTGGATTATGTCTATCGCAATACGGTTATTCATTTAAGGAGAATAATGGTTACTCTGTTTATTTGAATAATACCTTCAATGGTCTTACACCTAAAATGAATGGTTTATTGAATCTCGATCGTAGTGATACACATATTCATGCCAAAAGATAGTAATGATAGTACCACCTACTTGTGGCACTGCCACGTAAGTCATATCGGTATAAAACGCATGAAGAAGCTCCATGTTGATGGATCTTTGGGCTCACTCGTTTTTGAAAAGTTTGGGACATGCGAACCATGTCTATTGGTATATATGCATGAAGAAACTCCATGCAAATGGACCGTTTTGTACTCGCTTGATTTTGAATCACTTGAGACATGCAAATCATACCACATGGGCAAGATGACTGAAAGCCTCGTTTTCAGTAAAATGGAACTAGAAAGCAATTTGTTGGAAGTAATACATTTTGATGTGTGCAGTCCAATGAGTGCTGAGGCGTGTAGTGGACATCGTTATGTTCTTACTTCACAGATGGTTTGAGTAGATGTTGAGTACCTTTACTTGATGAATCACGAGTCTGAATTATTGAAAGGTTCAAGTAATTTCAGGGTGAAGTCGAAAGATCGTCGTGACAAGAGGATAAAATATCTATGATATGATCATAGAGATGAATATCTGAATTACGAGTTTGGCACAAAATTGAGACATTGTGGAAATTGTTTCACAACTGATACAGCCTGGAACACCATAGTGTGATGGTGTGTCCGAACATCATAACTGCACCCTATTGGATATGATGCATACCATGATGTCTCTTATCAAATTACCACGATAGTTTATGGGTTAGGCATTAGAGACAACCACATTCACTTTAAAGAGGGCACCACGTAATTCCGATGAGATGACACCGTATGAACTATGGTTTAGAGAAACCTAAGCTGTCATTTCTTGAAAAGTTTGGGGCTGCGACGCTTATGTGAAAAGGTTTCAGGCTGATAAGCTCGAACCCAAAGTGGATAAATGCATCTTCATAGGACACCCAAAACAGTTGGGTATACCTCCTGTCTCAGATCCTAAAGCAATAAGGGATTGTTTCTAGAATCGGGTCCTTTCTCGAGGAAAAGTTTCTCTCGAAAGAATTGAGTGGGAGGATGGTGGAGACTTGATGAGGTTATTGAACCGTCTCTTCAACTAGTGTGTGGCAGGGCACAGGAAGTTGTTCCTGTGGCACCTACACCAATTGAAGTGGAAGCTTATGATAGTGATCATGAAACTTCAGATCAAGTCACTACCTCGTGGGATGACAAGGATGCGTACTACTTCAGAGTGGTACGTGATCCTGTCTTGGAAGTCATGTTGCTAGACAACAATGAACCTACGAGCTATGGAGAAGCGATGGTGGGCCCGGATTCCGATAAATAGCTCGAGGCCATATAATCCGAGAGAGGATCCATATATGAAAACAAAGTGTAGACTTTGGAAGAACTACTTGATGGTCGTAAGGCTGTTGAGTACAGATGGATTTTAAAAGGAAGACGGACAATGATGGTAAATGTCACCATTAAGAAAGCTCGACTTGTCGTTAAGATGTTTTCCGACAAGTTCAAGGAGTTGACTACGGTGAGACTTTCTCGCTCGTAGCGATGCTAAGAGTCTGTTGGAATTATATTAGCGATTACTGCATTATTTATGAAATCTTGCAGATAGGATGTCAAAACATTGTTTCCTCGACGATTTTCTTGAGGAAAGGTTGTATGTGATACAACCGGAAGGTTTTGTCAATCCTGAAAGATGCTAATAAGTATGCAAAGCTCCAGCAATCCTTCTGAGGACTGGAGTAAGCATCTCGGAGTTGGAATGTATGCTTTGATGAGATGATCAAAGATTTTGGGTGTATACAAAGTTTATGAGAAACTGGTATTTCCAAAGAAGTGAGTGGGAGCACTATAGAATTTCTGATGAATATATGTTGTTGATCGGAAATGACGTAGAATTTCTGGAAAGCATATAGGGTTATTTGGAAAGTGTTTTCCAATGGAAAGCCTGGATTAAGCTACTTGAACATTGAGCATCAAGATCTATAAGGATAGATCAAAACGCATAATGGTACTTTCAAATGAGCACATACCTTGACATGATCTTGAAGGTGTTCAAGATGGATCAGTCAAAGAAGGAGTTCTTGCCTGAGTTATAAGGTATGAAGTTAAGACTTGAAGCTCGACCACGGCAGAATAGAGAGAAAGGACGAAGGTCGTCCCCTATGCTTAAGACATAGGCTCTACAGTATGCTATGCTGTGTACCGCACCTGAAGTGTGCCTTGCCATGAGTCAGTCAAGGGGTACAAGTGTGATCCAAGAATGGATCACAGTACAGCGGTCAAAGTTATCCTTAGTAACTAGTGGACTAAGGAATTTTCTCGATTATGGAGGTGGTAAAAGAGTTCGTCGTAAAGGGTTACGTCGATGCAAGCTTAACACCTATCCGGATAGCTCTGAGTAGAGATGCCGGATACGTATAATGGAGCAACAATTTGGAATAGCTCCAAGTAGAACAGTTATTTGGAATAGCTCCAAATAGAACGTGGTAGCTGCATCTAGGAGATGACATAGAGATTTGTAAAGCACACACGGATCTGAAAGGTTCAGACCCATTGACTAAAACCTCTCTCACAAGCAACATGATCAAACCTAAAACTCATTGAGTGTTAATCACATAGTGATGTGAACTGGACTACTGACTCTAGTAAACTCTTGGGTGTTAGTCACATAGCGATGTGACCTGTGAGTGTTAATCACATGGCGATGTGAACTAGATTATTGACTCTAGTGCAAGTGGGAGACTGTTGGAAATATGCCCTAGAGGCAATAATAAATTAGTTATTATTATATTTTCTTGTTCATGATAATCGTTTATTATCCATGCTATAATTGTATTGATAGGAAACTCAGATACATGTGTGGATACATAGAAAACACCATGTCCCTAGTAAGCCTCTAGTTGACTAGCTCGTTGATCAATAGATGGTTACGGTTTCCTGACCATGGACATTGGATGTCGTTGATAACGGGATCACATCATTAGGAGAATCATGTGATGGACAAGACCCAATCCTAAGCATAGCACTAGATCGTGTAGTTCATATGCTATAGCTTTTCTAATGTCAAGTATCATTTCCTTAGACCATGAGATTGTGCAACTCCCGGATACCGTAGGAATGCTTTGGGTGTATCAAACGTCACAAGTAACTGGGTGACTATAAAGGTGCATTACAGGTATCTCTGAAAGTGTCTGTTGGGTTGGCACGAATCGAGACTGGGATTTGTCACTCCGTGTAAGCGGAGAGGTATCTCTGGGCCCACTCGGTAGGACATCATCATATGCGCAATGTGACCAAGGAGTTGATCACGGGATGATGTGTTACGTAACGAGTAAAGAGACTTGCCGGTAACGAGATTGAACTAGGTATTGGATACCGACGATCGAATCTCGGGCAAGTAACATACCGCTAGACAAAGGGAATTAATACGGGATTGATTAAGTCCTTGACATCGTGGTTCATCCGATGAGATCATCGTGGAACATGTGGGAGCCATCATGGGTATCCAGATCCCGCTGTTGGTTATTGACCGGAGAACGTCTCGGTCATGTCTGCATGTCTCCCGAACCCGTAGGGTCTACACACTTAAGGTTCGGTGACGCTAGGGTTATAAGAGATATTAGTATGCGGTAACCCGAATGTTGTTCGGAGTCCCGGATGAGATCCCGGACGTCACGAGGAGTTCCGGAATGGTCCGGAGGTAAAGAATTATATATAGGGTGCTATTTCGGCCATCGGGACAAGTTTCGGGGTCATCGGTATTGTACCGGGACCACCGGAAGGGTCCCGGGGGTCCACCGGGTGGGGCCACCTGCCCCGGGGGGCCACATGGGCTGTAGGGGGTGTGCCTTGGCCTATATGGGCCAAGGGCACCAGCCCCAAGAGGCCCATGCGCCAAGAGATGGGAAAAAGAGGAGAGTCCTAAAAGGGGAAGGCACCTCCGGGGTGCCTTGGGGAGGATGGACTCCTCCCCACCCTTGGCCGCACCCTTCCTTGGAGGAAGGGGCAAGGGCTGCGCCTCCCCCTCTCCCTTGGCCCTATATATAGTGGGGGGAAAGGAGGAGCAAACCAATCTAAGGCCTGGCGCCTCCCTCTCCCTCCCGTGACACATCTACCTCCTCCCGCAGCGCTTAGCGAAGCCCTGTTGGAATCCCGCTACTTCCACCACGCCGTCGTGCTGCTGGATCTCCATCAACCTCTCCCTCCTCCTTGCTGGATCAAGGCATGGGAGACGTCACCGGGCTGTAGTGTGTTGAACGCGGAGGTGCTGTCCGTTCGGCACTAGGATCATCGGTGATTTGAATCACGACGAGTACGACTCCATCAACCCCGTTCACTTGAACGCTTCCGCTTAGCGATCTACAAGGGTATGTAGATGCACTCTCCTTCCCCTCGTTGCTAGTTTCTCCATAGATAGATCTTGGTGACACGTAGGAAAATTTTGAATTTCTGCTACGTTCCCCAACAATTTTTGGCCTCGCGAAGGAGAAAGCATCGCTCAAGCTTGGGGGAGGCTTAAATCAATGTTATATTCATGCCCCAATCATGAGCTCTTAAGAGAAATGTTTATTCAAAAAATTTATGCTCGGCCTTGTGATTGCAATCGCACCATGCTCGATACTTCTTGCGCTGGCTCTTTTATGATGAAGACTATTGAATTCAAATGGGATTTATTGGAAAGAATTAAATGCAACTCTGAAGATTGGGACCTCGACGAAGGTAAGGAGTCAGGTATGACACCTAAATTTGATTGTGTTAAATCTTTTATGGATACCGAGGTTTTCCGTAAATTTAGCACTAAATATGGACTTGACTCTGAAATAGTAGCTTCTTTCTATGAATCTTTTGCTACTCATGTTGATCTCCCTAGGGAGAAGTGGTTTAAATATCATCCTCCCATAGAAGTAAAAGTAGCTGCACCAATTAAAGTTGAAGAAAAGACTGTCACTTATAATGATCCTATTGTTCCTACCGCTTATGTTGAGAAACCACCTTTTCCTGT
The DNA here is from genome assembly GCF_003073215.2 of Triticum urartu. NCBI lineage: Eukaryota > Viridiplantae > Streptophyta > Magnoliopsida > Poales > Poaceae > Triticum > Triticum urartu. The sequence goes on from NC_053028.1 coordinate 669,319,793, forward strand.
TAGGATAAAGGATCATGCTAAAGCTTCAACTGTGGTTCGTAAAGGCAATATTAAAACTTATACACCTCCTGAGCAAATTAAAGTTGAACCTGATATTGCTATTGTTAAAGATCTCTTGTCTGATAATATTGATGGGCATGTTATTCATTTCCTTGATGAGACTGCTAGAATTGCTAAACCTTGTGCAAAAGATAAAAATAGACCTGTGGTAGGCATGCCTATTATTTCTGTTAAAATAGGAGATCACGGTTATCATGGCTTATGCGATATGGGTGCTAGTGCTAGTGCCATACCTTTTGACTTATACAAAGAAATCATGCATGATATTGGACCTGCTGAGATAGAAGATATTGATGTCACAATTAAATTTGCCAATAGAGATACTATTTCACCAATGGGAATTGTTAGAGATGTTGAAGTCTTGTGTGGGAAAACTAAATATCCTGCTGATTTTCTTGTTCTTGGTTCCCCACAAGATAGCTTTTGTCCCATTATATTTGGTAGACCCTTCTTGAACACTGTTAATGCTAAGATAGATTGCAAAAAGGATGTTGTTACTATCGGTTTAGATGATATGTCTCATGAATTTAATTTCTCTAAATTTAGGAGACAACACCGTGAAGAAGAATTACCTAGTAAGGATGAAATTATTGGTCTTGCTTCTATTGCCGTACCTCCTAGTCATCCTTTAGAACAATATTTTCTAGACCATGAAAATGATATGTTTATGAATGAAAGAAGGGAAATAGATGAAGTATTCTTTAAACAGGAACCTATTCTGAAACACAATTTGCCTGTTGAAATCCTAGGGGATCCTCCTCCACCCAAGGGTGATCCCATGTTTGAGCTTAAACCATTGCCTGATACTCTTAAATATGCTTATCTTGATGAGAAAAAGATATATCCTGTTATTATTAGTGCTAACCTTTCAGAGCATGAGGAAGAGAGATTATTGAAAACTCTGAAGAAGCACTGTGCTGCTATTGGGTATACTCTTGATGATCTTAAGGGCATTAGTCCCACTCTATGTCAACATAAAATAAATTTAGAAGAAGATGCTAAACCAGTTCTGATCATTAACGACGGCTGAATCCTAAAATGAAAGAAGTGGTAAGAAAGGAAATACTAAAGCTCCTTGAGGTAGGTATAATCTATCCCGTTGCTGGTAGTCAGTTGGTAAGTCATGTCCATTGTGTCCCTAAGAAGGGAGGTATTACTGTCGTTCCTAATGATAAAGATGAATTGATTCCTCAAAGAATTATTACAGGATGGTAATTGATTTCCGCAAATTAAATAAGGTCACTAAAAAGGATCATTACCCCTTACCTTTTATCGATCAAATGCTAGAAAGATTATCCAAACATACACATTTTTGCTTTCTAGATGGTTATTCTGGTTTCTCTCAAATACCTGTGTCAGCCAAGGATCAATCAAAGAATACTTTTACTTGCCCTTTTGGTACTTTTGCTTATAGACGTATACCTTTTGGTTTATGTAATTCACCTACTACCTTTCAAATATGCATGATGGCTATATTCTCTGACTTTTGTGAAAAGATTTGTGAGGTTTTCATGGATGATTTCTCCGTCTATGGATCTTCTTTTGATGATTGCTTGAGCAACCTTGATCGAGTTTTGCAGAGATGTGAAGAAACTAATCTTGTCTTGAATTGGGAAAAGTGCCACTTTATGGTTAATGAAGGTATTGTCTTGGGGCATAAAGTTTTTGAAAGAGGTATTGAAGTTGATAAAGCCAAGGTTGATGCTATTGAAAAGATGCCATGCCCCAAGGACATCAAAGGTATAAGAAGTTTCCTTGGTCACGCCAGATTTTATAGGAGGTTCAGTAAGGACTTCTTAAAAATTTCTCGGCCTCTGACTAATTTATTACAAAAAGATATACCATTTGTCTTTGATGATGATTGTGTAGAAGCATTTGAAATACTTAAGAAATCATTGATCTCTGCACCTATTGTTCAGCCACCTGATTGGAATTTACCCTTTGAAATTATGTGTGATGCTAGTGATTATGTTGTAGGTGCTGTTCTAGGGCAAAGAGTTGATAAGAAATTAAATGTTATTCAATATGCTAGTAAAACCCTAGACAATGCTCAAAGAAATTATGCTAATACTAAAAAA
>NC_053028.1:669323055-669335256 GCF_003073215.2 Triticum urartu
AACCGCATCGATCAAATCATTGATGCTACCGCAGGACACGAGTCATTGTGTTTCCTCGACGCATACTCCGGTTACCACCAAATCAAGATGGCGGAGTCCGACCAAGCCGCAACGGCATTCATCACACCATACGGTCCCTTCTGTTTTAACACAATGCCTTTTGGGCTCAAAAACGCCGGCGCAACATATCAGCGCATGATTCAGACATGTCTGGAGAAACAAATCGGCAAAACAGTAGAGGCATACGTAGACGATGTGGTTCGTCAAAACCAAACACGTCGACTCTTTGATAGACGACTTGAGGCTCACATTCGACAACCTCCGAACATACGACATCAAGCTCAATCCGGAAAAATGCGTTTTCGGCGTACCAGCCGGAAAGCTCCTGGGTTTCATTGTCTCCAGTAGAGGTATCGAAGCTAATCCGGCCAAAATCCGAGCTTTGTCACAGTTGGCTACACCAACAGACCTCAAACAAATCCAGAAGTTAACTGGATGCGTGGCGGCTCTAAGCCGCTTTATCTCCCGCTTAGGAGAAAAGGCTTTACCCCTTTATCGCCTTCTTCGGCGCACCGAACACTTCGAGTGGACGGACGCTGCCACAGCCGGATTGGAAGAAATAAAGGCCATTTTGGCAACCAACCCAATCCTGGCCGCGCCAAACATTCGGCGAACCAATGCTGTTGTACATTGCGGCAACTCATCAAGTTGTAAGCGCAGTGCTCGTCGTCGAACGAGAAGCTGCGGACATAAATTCCCTCTTCAAAAGCCGGTATATTATGTATCCACTGTCCTCACTCCATGCAAATCACGGTACCCACATTATCAAAAGATAGCCTATGCGGTATTCAGTGTCCCGGAAGCTACGACACTACTTTCAAGAGTGTTCGATTACGGTAGCCTCGGAAGTGCCACTTAATGATATTATAAACAACCGCGACGCTACGGGCCGGATTGCCAAATGGGCCATTGAGCTCCTCCCGTTCGACATAACATACAAACCTCGACGAGCCATTAAATCGCAAGTATTGGCCGACTTCGTCGCCGAATGGACGGAGGCCGAACTCCCTAAAGAGTACGACGCATACTCCAAATGGATCATGCACTTCGACGGTTCTAAAATGCTGGCCGGTCTAGGGGCTGGCGTCGTCCTGACATCCCCAACCGGAGATACCGTTCAGTACGTACTGCAAATATTGTATACAGACTCCAACAATGCAGCCGAATACGAAGCTCTGTTGCATGGTCTTCGGATGGCAGTCTCCATGGGCATTCAACGCCTGGAGGTGCGTGGGGATTCAAACCTCGCAATATCCCAAATAAATGGAGACTTTGACGCCAAGGATCCGAAAATGGCGGCCTATCGAAACCGTCCTAAAAATGTCAGCTCGGTTCGAGGGGCTCGAATTTCACCATGTGGCTCGGAAAACAATCAGGCGGCGGATGTCCTCGCCCGCATCGGCGCAAAACGCGATACGGTCCCCCCAACATATTTCTGGAAAGGCTGTTCAAGCCATCCGTAGTATGGGAAGGAGACACCGGTAACAATAGTCCGGACCCGGCCAAAATGCCCGATACCGAATACTCTGACACAATCGGAGGCTCTGCCACCGAAATAACACCTTCAGCCCACGTAATAATGGCCATTATTGCCCCGTGGACAGAACCATTCCTGGCCTACCTAACTAGACAGGAACTTCCGGAGGACCAAAATGAGGCACGCTGCATAGTGCGGCGATCCAAGGCCTACAGGGTCCATGAGGGAGAATTGTACAAGAAAAAGCACTACCGGAGTCCTTCAAAGGTGCATCTCCGAAGAGGAAGGGCGGAATCTTTTGGCAGAAATTCACGCCGGACTCGGCGGTCATCACGCCGCAGCCCGGGCTCTTGTAAGCAAGGCCTTCCGCACAGGATTCTATTGGCCAACAGCCCGGGCAGATGCACAGGACTTGGTCCAACGTTGCGCCGGTTGCCAGCTCTTTGCAAATCAAAGCCACATGCCACCCACCGCCCTCCAAACAATCCCCATTACATGGCCCTTCGGTCTGGGGGCTTGACATGGTTGGACCCCTTAAAGGGGGAACCCACAAGAAAAAATACTTACTGGTCATGGTGGATAAATTCACCAAATGGATAGAGGCCAAACCTGTTAAAACAGCCGAATCCGGACCGGTGATAGACTTCATATCCGGGGTTGTACACCGTTATGGCGTCCCCCACAGCATCATCACTGACATGGCACGAACTTCACGGCCGACGAGGTAAAACTCTGGTGCAGCAAAATGGGCATCAAGCTCGATTATGCTTCAGTCTATCACCCACAAACCAACGGTCAAGTCGAGCGAGCAAACGGTCTTATAATGAGCGGCATTAAACCCAGATTAGTGCGTTCCTTAACGGAGTCTGACACGCACTGGGTAGAGGAGCTCGACTCCGTACTCTGGGGGCTGCGGACCACGCCGAATCGTAGTACCGGATATACACCGTTCTTTATGGTGTACGGCGCAGAGGCAGTCTTGCCCTGTGACATAATTCATGACTCACCTCGAGTGCGCATGTACGAAGAAAGAGAAGCCGAGCTCGATCGGCAGGACAGTCTGGACACCTGGAGGAGGAGCGCGATGTAGCCAAAGCCCGTTCCGCATTTTATCAGCAACAGGCTCGCAGATACCAAAGCAGAGAAGTACGGGCCAAAACTTATAACGTTGGCGAACTAGTTCTACGCCTGCCGGATAAGAAAAAGAACAAGCTCGAGCCCAAATGGGAAGGTCCCTTCATTATTGACCAAGTTCTGACCGGTGGAGCGTACCGACTGCGGGATGCATCGACTAGTCGACTCGAGCCGAACCCATGGAACGCGGCCAGGCTCCGAAGATTCTACGCCTAGCACCGGACTCTATGTTAGTCCCCTCCCTTTGTCCATTTTCTGCATATACATTATCTGTCTCTTTCTTTCTTTCTTTTATTATTTCTCTAGGCCTTCAAGGGTCACCTTGTGCCTCGCTTGTACATTACAGATGCGCTAGCCGCACTCTTCATACCTGGGGGCTTCTTTCACAGAAGCTTAAATTATTTATCTGGGCCTCACGCCCAACACATGTGTTATACTTCCGCATGTACCTTTTTTCACCATTATATGCATCGATATGACTTAAGTTTTGGCCAAGCTGGGTTGCCTGGCTCTTGTATTTATGCCCTATGTTCCCGTTAATTCGGCTAGGGCATAAGGGGAGCACCTCTGCGATTGTTACTGCCGGTCAGCCGGATGTGTACCTCAGACTGGGTGAAGCCGAAAGCTAGCGTTCTTAAGGGAATATTCGGTCGGTGAACAAAAGATGATTTTTATTTTCCATATCTGCCCCCAGATGCTTTTTCTGCGTTTCTTATCGCAGTCCGGACATGCACTTTAGGGCATGCTTACCCAGGGAAAGGAACCCTTAACGGAACTATTCTCCCTGGAAGATGTTTCTTACTACCCATGTAATATAACATAACTAGTTGGGCACTTGTCTGATAAAGCACTAATGACCCCTACGCCTGGTCTCACGCATACCCCGGTTCTTATATAACTGAGCGGGTATTCGGATTCACTCCGGACTATCGGGCCCGGAGGTTGAAGCGAAAAGGTCCGCAACGACAAATGATCTACAATCCGGCTAGAAGGCATTATACATGTCACTTTAATTACATAGTCATGCAGACTGACTAAATTCCTCCTCTATACCATCCAACAGGCGGTCCAGCTTACAATCCTGTTGAGAATACTTTGCGGCTAATTCTACTTGCCCATAAACTAAGCTAACGGGGATCTCTTTTCCGTCGGGCCCCACAGGTCCGACCTCGGCCATGTGATTTGGGTCTGCCTTGGTATACGCGTCTTCACCATGGCCCAGGCTTCTCTGGCACCCTGTCGGCAGGCTGATATCTTCCATAATCGGAAGCGCCGCCGTGCTCCCTTAGCTTCTCCGCAAGCTCTGCAACGCCTCTGGCAGGGAGACGGATGGCCACAAGGCCTGGGCAACACCCTGCATCACCTGCCGAACTTGTTCGTGCAGATGTGACAGCTCGGATAGAAGATCACCCGCAGACCCGGGCATTTCCTCGCGGACGACCCGTCAGCATACCTACAGACATAACGCTGTTAGACAGCTTCTTCGCCGAACTCCTTTAAAAGGATTCGTTCAAACACTTACTGAAAATGCCGCGCCGAAGCCGCTTATTCTCCTTCTCGGAGTCCGCAAGCTGGCCCCGAACGTCTTTTAGTTCCACGTTCAGCTTAAATTGGCATCTTGGAGATTGTTTTTCTCCAGCATAACCTTACTCAGCACGCGTTTGCCAGCCTCTAGCTGTCGCATAACATGCTGGTCCCCCGGACTTTCTCCGGACTCATCTGCAAAATCAATTGTTAGATCTGCAGACACGCCACACACTATATGGTAACCACCATTCTTTAAAGTAAATGTTACCAGCGGGAGGCTTTTTCTGTTCCTGCAATGCGGCAAGAGCGGCCCCCAGTTGGGTCTTGCATTCCTCCAGCTCCTGGGACAGCCTAGTATTCTTCTCTGTAAGAACCTGCACATTAAAGATGATCCTTAAATCAGTTCTGCTAACTGTTTCAAGTCTCAGGGGCTACTGATACATATAAATCGTCAGATTTACTCACCCGTACATCCTTTACATACTGATCCGTGGCTCTGGCTAGACCATCTTGAGCAGCACGGAGGTACGCCTCTCCAGAATTGAAGGCGTCGAACGCCTCTGGTGAGAAACAAGCGTCGCGAGTACGGCCCGGCGGCGCCTATGATTCATGGCGCTTTCCACTTCTGAGTTTGTAGCGGACAAATCTATCCGCATCCTCTGTGGGGGATTATCCGGCGCCTGCCCCATATCGCCTTCCGCCTCCATGTCCGGTCCTGGCGCCCGACTGGTGGAAGCTTGATTGGCAGCATCGCCGGACATATTCCGGCGAGCGTTCTTTCTATGTTAAAGAAACGCGGGCGTCATTACATTTTGAGAAAGACGACAACCACGGAGCGGGGTTTCCTATACCTTTGCGCGCGCGTCTCCGTCCTGACCGCCTTCCTTTTTGGCCTACCCGGCCTCGGTACCTCTTGTTGGCGAGTTGCCGCGGGTTCGGCAGGGCGTCCCGAATGCCTTCCCTGTAAAAGATGCCATGTGTATATGGTGGGTGAAGTGCCTAAAAGGGGATCCTAGTTTTGGAGTTGGACTTTTTGATTTTTCTTACCTGCGATGCAGGGAGCAGTCCGGGATAGTCGGCCGTAATGGCCACCAGGGCATCGTCGCAGCTTAACTGATAGAACTGCCGGTCTATCAGTTCCACGGATAACCGGATCTTCTTCAAGTCCGGAGTCGAGGGCCCGGTCAGGGTCCTCTGGTTGTGGAGAAGGGCTGCTGACCTCCTTTATGGCTTTTCGCAGTTCCTGCCGCAAAGTGGCAAGGTGAATACTTACGACTAAGAATGCGGGAAAAATGGGAGCAGGGAGATATAACTTACCCAGCTTGGAGGATTGTACATGGAGAATCCATCCCGTGGCTTGATGCGGGTGAACTCCTCTTCCTCACCCTTGAACAGTTCGGACAGAATCTTTCGCTAGAGCGGCAGCATTGTCCGGACCCTTACGCCCGCAGCGGGTGGCGTCATCCGCCCCGTTATAACACCACAAGGGGTGCCCACGATATTGAAGTGGCTGCACTCCCCGCATTATGCAAATCGACATAACTTCGATTATTGTCAATCCTGATCGAGCCAGTGCTTTGATCCGGTTCATCAGATAGAGGACTTCTCCGTTGTCTTCCGCCTGGGGGCTCCGTGGGCGCCAACTTCGGCGCTTCTTCAGAGGAGCATTGTTGAACTCAGGAAGACCCCGCCGAACAGGGTCCGGAAGGGGACATCCTCCATATAAAACCATTCTGAAGGCCAGTCTTCGGACGGCTTCTTGGTACCGGACAGGTATCCGGTATCGGCGATGCGCCATATTTCGGCTCCGCCCACTTGATAAAGTGATTCCCTCTGTGTGCGAGGGACAAGGCAGAATAGCCTTTTCCACAGCTCGAAGTGAGCCTCGCAGCCCAGGAACAACTCGCAGAGAGCAACATAGCCGGCGATATGTAGAATGGAGGCAGGGGTGAGATTGTGTAATTGGAGGCCGTAGAACTCCAGGAGCCCGCGGAGGAACGGATGAATTGGAAATCCGAGTCCCCTTAGTAAATAAGGAACAAGGCAGACCCGTTCCCCCATGGAGGGACAGGAAAGCTCTCCGCTTGCGCCCCGCCATTGTAGGTGGCAAGCCCGGCTCGAACGGGCACCATATACGCCGGAGGGAGAAATCCCTTAGTCTGCAGCTCGACTAATCGACTGTGCGGGACTGAACACCTCTCCCAATCACCGGGCTTAGGGCTACGGGGGCGGGAGGAGGAGCTGCGGAGGTCGGCCATGCTGGAATGGATCTTTCCGAAACACGCTCTGATGGATTCTCGCTGGGGGAGGATGGTATGGATCGGATCTAAGAATCCCCATCCCTTTAATAGACAATTTATTTATCTGGCTAGGGGGGAATGTAAAAACGCCCTGGCGCCTCGTATTCATTCGACGCGTGGGAGAAAGCCCTTATTGGGCACAGAAGCCAAGAGGTTCAACATTTATGGAGCCGGACACTGCTTACGAACACTTGAAAGTTGGAGAAGAACCCGCCTTGCAATGCCGAAGACAACACTGCGCGCCGGACTCATCGTCATTGAAGCCTGGTTCGGGGCTACTGAGGGAGTCCTGGATTAGGGGGTCTCCGGACAGCCGGACTATATCCTTTGGCCGGACTGTTGGACTATGAAGATACAAGATTGAAGACTTCGTCTCGTGTCCGGATGGGACTCTACTTGGCGTGGAAGGCGAAGCTAGGCAATACGGATATGTATATCTCCTCCTTTGTAACCGACCTTGTGTAACCCTAACCCTCTCCGGTGTCTATATAAACCGGAGGGTTTTAGTCCGTAGGACAACATACAATCATACCATAGGCTAGCTTCTAGGGTTTAGCCTCTCTGATCTCGTGGTAGATCTACTCTTGTACTACCCATATCATCAATATTAATCAAGCAGGACGTAGGGTTTTACCTCCATCAAGAGGGCCCGAACCTTGGGTAAAACATTCGTGTCCCCTGCCTCCGCCGGGCTAGCTGAGCTGGTTACCGATGCCCCCCGCCGGAGTAGTAGAAGGCGCGCCCAGTTCGAGCCCCTATCCCGGCGGGGTGAGATCCGCCTGCGGGCTTTTGCACACCGCGCACTGATCCCCTATAGATAAGACAAACCGCGTCAGAGTTGTCCCCAAAATACCCATGATACGTGACTCCACAGGAGATACAATAACACCAGGAGGATAGCCTTCTGACAATGTCTAGCTGATCACCTAATAGCCACTAAACATTGTGGCTTTCAGATGAATAAGTAGTCACCTCAAATGCCCTACATGTCTGATAGAGAGTCCTCATATTTTATTTCTGTTCACCTCTTGTCTCAACTAATTACACCTATCCAGAGATGTGTTATATCATAAATAAGTAAGACATTTTGGGGCTACTGTGTGACCTTTCCACCTCCGGCCGGGTTAACTCACTCGTTAGTTACACCGAAGCCATAAAGTGTCTTACTAAGTGAGAGAATAAGAGCAAAAATAAAGATTGAGCTGTAATAGAGCAAAACATCCCCCCAGTTTTCTTTTGAGTCTTTCATATCAATTTTATAAGGCACTCGTAAGTGTGCACTCCTCAATGTCACCTCAGGACAATCCCTAAAATCCTTAGATAACGGTGAGAGTGCGACATTGACTCACATCCATAGAGAATGACTGGGCATTGCTCAGCCCATTGACCTATAGCACGGCGAAAGTCGGATATAGTAGAAAACCAGCATTTTTCTGCGGCTTTTTGGTGGCTTAACTCTTTCAGGCTTACTCAACCCCTCATTCAAATTACATACTACACCTCTACAAGTGTTCTCTAGACGTTAAATGTCTCTCTGGTCTTCATTGTCAGCCTACAGAATAATAATCTTCAGTTGGACCAGTTATAATAGAAGTTTAAATTAAACAAAAGAGATGTACAACAATTGTGAACTTTGACTTAGTCAAATCGATGGAATTTAGCTGTGCTCACAGATGATCGTACGATCATACATTGTGAATGTAGCACCAAATAACATGGTTAGCTCATCACTATAACAATAATGATTTATGAGTTAGCCCAAAATGAGAACTGTTCTCTTATCTGCCGCACTCGTATCAATATTTGAAATATTGTGAAGTATATCAGTGATGATATGTCTTTCTTTGGCCATGTTACTTGAAGACATGATTATTAGTATGCTTGAAGTATTATTATTTTTATGTCAATATTAAACTTTTGTCTTGAATCTTATGGATCTGAACATTCATGCCACAATAAAGAGAAATTACTTAGAGAAATATGTTAGGTAGCATTCCACATCAAAAATTCTGTTTTTATCATTTACCTACTCGAGGACGAGCAGGAATTAAGCTTGGGGATGCTGATACGTCTCCAACGTATCTATAATTTTTGATTGTTCCATGCTATTATATTATCAACCTTGGATGTTTTATATGCATTTATATGCTATTTTATATGATTTTTGGGACTAACCTATTAACCCAGAGCCCAGTGCCAGTTTCTATTTTTCCTTGTTTTAGAGTATCGCAGAAAAGGAAATCAAATGGAGTCCAATTGACTGAAACTTCACGGAACTTATTTTTGAAGGAAAGCAACCCGGGAGACTTGGAGTCCACAAGGGAAGCAACGAGGAAAGCACGAGGCAGGGGGGCGCCCACCCCCCTGGGCGCGCCCTCACCCTCGTGGGCCCCTCATGGCCCCCAGACGTACTTCTTCCGCCTATATATCTCCATATACCCTAAAAACGATCGGGGAGCACAATAGATCAGGAGTTCCGCGCCAGAAGCCTCCGTAGCCACCGAAAGCCAATCTAGACCCATTTCGGCACCCTACCGGAGGGGGCAATCCCTCTCCGGTGGCCATCTTCATCATCCCGGTGCTCTCCATGATGAGGAGGGAGTAGTTCTCCCTCGGGGCTGAGGGTATGTACCAGTAGCTATGTGTTTGTTCTCTCTCTCTCATGTTCTTGAGGTGGTATGATCTTGATGTGTCGCGAGCTTTGCTATTATAGTTGGATCTTATGATGTTTTCTCCCCCCTCTACTCTCTTGTAATGGATTGAGTTTTCCCTTTGAAGTTATCTTATCGGATTGAGTCTTTAAAGATTTGAGAACACTTGATGTATGGCTTGCCGTGCGTATTTGTGGTGACAATGGGATACCACGTGATTCACTTGATATATGTTTTGGTGATCAACTTGCGGGTCCCGCCCATGAACCTATGCATTGGGGTTGACACACGTTTTCGTCGTGATTCTTCGGTAGGAACTTTGGGGCACTCCTTGAGGTTCAATGTGTTGGTTGAATGAGATGAATCTGAGATTGTGTGATGCATATCGTATAATCATACCCACGGATACTTGAGGTGACATTGGAGTATCTAGGTGACATTAGGGTTTTGGTTGATTTGTGTCTTAAGGTGTTATTCTAGTACGAACTCTAGGGCTGTTTGTGACACTTATAGGAATAGCCCAACGGATTGATTGGAAAGAATAACTTTGAGGTGGTTTCGTACCCTACCATAATCTCTTCGTTTGTTCTCCGCTATTAGTGACTTTGGAGTGACTCTTTGTTGCATGTTGAGGGATAGTTATGTGATCCAATTATGTTATTATTGTTGAGAGGACTTGCACTAGTGAAAGTATGAACCCTAGGCCTTGTTTCAACGCATTGCAATACCGTTTACGCTCACTTTTATCATCTTACCTTGCTGTTTTTATATTTTCAGATTACAAAAACTATTATCTACTATCCATATACCACTTGTATCACCATCTCTTCGCCGAACTAGTGCACCTATACAATTTACCATTGTATTGGGTGTGTTGGGGACACAAGAGACTCTTTGTTATTTGGTTGCAGGGTTGCTTGAGAGAGACCATCTTCATCCTACGCCTCCTACGATTGATAAACCTTAGGTCATCCACTTGAGGGAAATTTGCTACTGTCCTACAAACCTCTGCACTTGGAGGCCCAACAACGTCTACAAGAAGAAGGTTGTGTAGTAGACATTCACTTATCACTTCCCAATGCCTCTCTAGGCCCAAAATGGTGAAGTGTCATGTAGTCGACGTTCACATACACCACTAGAGACAACATACATCTCATCAAAATATCGAACGAATACCAAATTCACATGACTACTAATAGCAAGACTTCTCCCATGTCCTCAGGAACAAACGTAACTACTCACAAAGCATATTCATGTTCATAATCAGAGGGGTATTAATATGCATAATGGATCTGAACATATGATCTTCCACCAAGTAAACCAACTAGCATCAACTACAAGGAGTAATCAACACTACTAGCAACCCACAGGTACCAATCTGAGGTTTGGATACAAAGATTGGATACAAGAGATGAACTAGGGTTTGAGATGAGATGGTGCTGGTGAAGATGTTGATGGAGATTGACCCCCTCCCGATGAGAGGATCATTGGTGATGACGATGGTGATGATTTCCCCCTCCCGGAGGGAAGTTTCCCCGGCAGAACAGCTCCGCCGGCCCTAGATTGGTTCCGCCTCGTGGCGGCGGAGTCTCGTCCCGAAAGCTTGCTTATGATTTTTTCCTCGACGAAAGACTCCATATAGCAGAAGATGGGCATCGGAGGGCCACCAGGGGGCCCACGAGGCAGGGGCGCCCAGGGGGGTAGGGCGCGCCCCCACCCTCGTGGCTGGTGGTGTGGCCCCCTTGGTACTTCTTGCGCTCAGTATTTTTTATATATTCTGGAAATAACTTCCGTGAAGTTTCAGGACTTTTGGAGCTGTGCAGAATAGGTCTCTAATATTTGCTCCTTTTCCAGCCCAGAATCCCAGCTGCCGGCATTCTCCCTCTTTATGTAAACCTTGTAAAATAAGAGAGAATAGGCATAAGTATTGTGACATAATGTGTAATAACAGCCCATAATGCAATAAATATCGATATAAAAGCATGATGCAAAATGGACGTATCAACTCCCCCAAGCTTAGACCTCGCTTGTCCTCAAGCGAAAGCCGAAATCGAAAAATATGTCCACATGTTTAGAGATAGAGGTGTCGATAAAAATAAAATACGGACATGAGGGCATCATGATCATTCTTAGAACAACATATATATATATATTGTCATATGATCTCTTATGCTAAAGTAACAATTCAATCACAATTTCAAGTATGAATCATAAACTTCATTGAGAACCAACAAACTCTAATCTCAGTCATTGAGGCAATTGCAATTTATCATAACATAGGAAAGAGTCAATATAAGAGCTTTTCAGCAAGTCCACATACTCAACTATCATTTAGTCTTTCACAATTGCTAACACTCACGCAATATTTATGGGTATGGAGTTTTAATCGGACACAGAGAAAGATAGGGGCTTATAGTTTTGCCTCCCAACGTTTTACCTCAAGGGTAATGTCAACCATAATAGTTCATGAAAACTCACATCCAATTAGCTATATATATCTGGATCTTTCCAACACATTGTGCTTGCCAAAGGATAAAATGTAAAAAGGAAAGGTGAAGATCACCATGACTCTTATATAAGGTAGAAGATAAAAGTAAAAGATAGGCCCTTCGCAGAGGGAAGCAGAGGTTGTCATGCGCTTTTATGGTTGGATGCACAAAATCTTAATGCAAAAGAACGTCACTTTATATTGCCACTTGTGATATGGACCTTTATTATGCAGTCCGTCGCTTTTATTTCTTCCATATCACAAGATCGTATAAAGCTTATTTTCTCCCACTAATAAGTCATACATATTTAGAGAGCAATTTTTATTGCTTGCACCGATGACAACTTACTTGAAGGATCTTACTCAATCCATAGGTAGGTATGGTGGACTCTCATGGCAAAACTGGGTTTAGGGATATTTGGAAGCACAAGTAGTATCTCTACTTGGTTCAAAGGAATTGGCTAGCATCATAGGTGAGGGAGTCCTAGGATTAGGGGGTATCCGGACAGCCGATAATCCTTTGGCCGGACTGTTGGACTATGAAGATACAAGATTGAAGACTTC
>NC_053028.1:669336256-669351769 GCF_003073215.2 Triticum urartu
TTGTGGATGCTAAGGACAATCCAGAGGAGTTGGTTTGAGGTCAAAACTCAAATGCAATAGGGTACTTGCTTTGAAAATCTCCCAGGCTCCAAATAATTTGTAGAAATGATTTGAGGGGAAAAATAATTAGAATAAAATCCAAAACTTGCTTGAATGAGTTGGGACAGAGAACTTAGGTTGATTACAAGGAGAAGGGGAGGTTTTTGGAGGGGTTTTACCAGATGGGCAAAAATACAAAGTCATAGGTGGTTTCCAAGATATGAAAATCCCAAATTTTCATAGAGTTTCTTTTTAAAAGAAAAAGATTAAACTCCCAAAATAATTTGAGAGGGAACCAACAGAGAAGAAGTTTCAAAAGATCAAATACCATAGTTTGAAGCAAAAATAAAATTCTTGCCAAAGAAAAGGAAGTTTTTAAGAGGAAGGATTTCTGGAAAAGAAGTTTTAAATGCCCTCTTAAATTTTATTTTTTTTTAACAAAGTTTTTGATGAAAACCAATTAAAATTTTCGGAGTGTCACCACACCTACCCCCTTAGGAAAAATCTCGTCCCCGAGATTCCAGCTGATCCTTAAATAATTGTGGATGCTCTGTCCGAAGAAAATCCTCTCTTTCCCAAGTTGCTTCACCGTCGGTGTGATTGCTCCACTGAACTCTGAAGAATTTGATGGTCTTCTGTCGGGTCCTCCTTTCAGACTCCTCTAATATTTTTACTGGGCGTTCTCGATAAGTGAGGTCTGGCTGCACGTCAATGTTCTCATGGGATACTTGCTTCTCTGGTTTGCTTATGCACTTCCTTAATTGAGAGACGTGGAACACGTCGTGAATGTCGGACAAGTCTTCGGGTAAGTCTAGCTGGTAGGCTACAGTGCCTCTTCGTGCCACTATGCAGAATGGTCCAATGAATCTTGGTGCTAACTTCCCTTTAATCTTAAACCGTTGCAGTCCCCTCATAGGTGATACTCGTAGGTACACAAATTCACCCGGTTCAAAATTGACCCCACGATGTTTCTGATCGTAATAACTCTTCTGTCGGCTTTGAGCGGTCTTGAGTCGGTCCCTGATTAGCTTGACTTTTTCCTCGGCTTCTTTGAGCATGTCTGGGCCGAAAATACGGCTGTCTCCGGTCTCTGACCAATTTAGCGGGGTACGACACCTCCGTCCGTATAGGGCTTCAAAAGGTGCCATTTGCAGGCTGGCCTGGTAGCTGTTATTGTATGCGAACTCGGCATATGGCAGACTTTCTTCCCAACTGGTTCCATAGGTGAGGACACATGCTCTCAGTATGTCTTCTAAAATTTGGTTTACGCGTTCAGTCTGTCCATCAGTCTGGGGATGGTAGGCTGTACTGAAGGCCAATTGAGTTCCCAGAGCCTGTTGTAAATGATCCCAGAATCTCGAGACAAATTGAGTGCCTCTGTCGGATATTATAGTCTTCGAGACTCCATGCAGACAAATTATACGGGAGAGATAAATCCTGGCAAGCTTCTGAGTGTTGTAGGTTGTCTTCACTGGAATAAAATGTGCCACCTTGGTTAATCTATCGGTGATGACCCATATGGCATCATTCCCGTGTCGTGACCGAGGTAGTCCAACAATGAAATCCATCCCTATTTCATCCCATTTCCACTCAGGTATTTTGTTTGGTTGCAGTAGTCCGGCTGGTTTTTGATGCTCAACTTTTATGCGTTGACAAGAATCGCAACACGCAACGAATGTGGCTATGTCCCTCTTCATACCGTGCCACCAAAATCTTTCCTGAATATCCTTATACATTTTGGTTCCTCCAGGGTGGATTGAATATGGAGTGGTGTGTGCTTCAGCTAGGATTTGCTGTTTGAGGTCTTCTATGTTTGGCACGCAGAGTCTGTCCCCGTATCGTAATATTCCATCTTCGCCTATGACAAACTCCGAGGCCTTGCCCATACTCACCTTTCTTTTAATTCCTCCAATGCTGGGGTGACCAGGCTGAGCTTCTTTAATTCTCTCCACAAGGTCGGGCTTTATTTCCAAGTTTGATATGGTGCCTTCCGCGATTATTAACAAGTTGAGTTTGGCAAATTCTTGTTGGAATTCAGGTCTCAAGCTTTGCAGACTATTTTCGTCGGAGCTGGGGTTCCGACTAAGAGCATCGGCCACTACATTTGCTTTCCCTGGATGATAGTGGATACCAACATCATAATCCTTTACCAATTCCAACCAGCATCGTTGCCGTAAGTTTAGTTCTGGCTGTGTGAAAATATATTTGAGACTTTTATGGTCCGTGTATATTTCACATCGATTCCCAAGTAAGAAATGCCTCCATTCCTTAAGTGCATGAATGACTGCTGCCATTTCTAAGTCATGAGTGGGATAATTTTCCTCATGCTTGCGGAGTTGTCGTGAAGCGTATGCGACAACCTTGCCTTCTTGCATCAACACGCACCCGAGACCTTTTCGGGATGCGTCACAGTACACCTCAAAGTTTTTGTGTATGTCTGGCACAATTAATACCGGTGCTGTGGTTAATTTCCGTTTTAACTCTTGAAAACTTTTTTCGCAGGCTTCTGTCCATTCAAACTTCTTGTCCTTCTTGAGCAACTGCGTCATTGGCTTGGCTAGGGTGGAGAATCCTTCAATAAATCTGCGGTAATATCCTGCCATTCCCAAGAAACTTCGTATGTCCGTTACGCTGGCTGGTGCCTTCCAGTCAAGTATGGCCCTAACTTTCTCCGGGTCCACTGCGATACCGTCTTGGGTTAGCACGTGGCCTAAAAAGCCTACTTGTCTTAGCCAAAATTCGCACTTGCTGAACTTGGCATACAATTGATGTTTCCTGAGTTCTCCTAGCACAATCTTGAGATGTTCCGCGTGCTCTTCTGGTGTTTTGGAGTATATCAGAATATCATCGATAAATACCACAACGAACTTGTCCATAAACTTCATAAATACTTTGTTCATGAGGTGAACAAAATATGCGGGGGCGTTTGTTAATCCAAAAGGCATAACTGTGAACTCATATAGTCCATATCTGGAGGTGAAGGCTGTTTTGGGGATATCTTCTGTTCGCACTTTTAATTGATGGTATCCTGACCTTAAGTCAATCTTTGAGAATACCTTGGCCTGAGCGAGCTGATCAAATAAATCATTTATTCGTGGCATCGGGTATTTGTTCTTGACTGTGACCATGTTAAGTGCTCGGTAGTCTATGCACAATCTTAGAGTTCCATCCTTCTTTTTGGCAAATAAAATTGGTGATCCCCAAGGTGAGGAGCTGTCTCGAATGTATCCCTTGTCCAGTAATTCCTTTATTTGTTTCTTTAACTCAATCAATTCGGATGGTGCCATTCTGTATGGTTTCTTGTATATGGGGGTGGTTCCTGGTGCTAGCTCAATGCTGAATTCTATTTCTCGATCTGGTGGCATGCCTGGTAGTTCTTCGGGAAATACATCTGGAAATTCACATACCACTGGAACCTTGCTTAAGTCAGAAACGTCCACCTTATTCAATCTCGGCTGCCGGGGTGTTTTTCTTTCCTTGGCTGATACTTTTATTGTCTTCCCGTGGTGGTGCATGAGAATTACGGTCCGGTTGAAACAGTCAATAAAACCTTTGTTGGTGGTTAACCAGTCCATCCCTAGGATGACATCCAGTCCTTTCTTTTCCAACACAATAAGATTGGCGTAAAATTTCAATCCTTCGAACTCAATAACCACATTCTGACAGTAACTCTGAGTAACTTGCTGAATCCCAGGGGACTTGATGATCATGGATTTTTCCAAGGGAAACATCGAAAAATTATTTTGCAAAGCAAAACTTTTCGAAATGAATGAGTGAGAAGCTCCAGAATCAAACAAAACCGTTGCAGGTATTGTGTTGATAGGAAACGTACCGAGTACGATATCCGGAGCGTTTTGTGCTTCTTCTTTGGTCACGTGGTTTAGATGACCCTTCCTGTGGTTGTTGTTGGGGTTGAAATTGTTGCGCTTGGGCGCTGAATTATTTCCACCATTGTTTGGCTTCGGGGTCGAGTTCCTTGGCTTGGGGCACTGTTTGGCGTAGTGCCCTTCTTCTCCACAAGCGTAGCAAGTAACGCCTGGGCGATAAGTGAACTCTTTGTCTCTTGCATGGAAATTCTTGATTGGGCGAGAGATGTTTGTCGTAGGTTTGTGTGTCCCACCTTTCTGAAAATCTGTCCTGCTTCGATGATTGCGAGCATGGTTAGTCTGGTCCCTTTTTCGCTTGCGGATATCTTCCAGGCTGCGTCTCTCATTTTCCAGAGTAATGGCTTTGTCCACCAGCGTTTTAAAATCTAGAAAAGTATGCACGACCAGTTGGCATTTTAGCGCGGGCGCCAGACCGTCAAGGAATTTCTCCATCTTCTTACTTTCAGTCATACGCTCTTCATTGGCATAGCGAGACAATAGAGTAAATTGACCGTTGTAATCTGACACAGTCATGTTCCTTTGTTTGAGGTCTTCGAATTCTCTCTTCTTGATTTTCATAATACTCTTAGGAATGTGTGCACCACGGAAACCTTCCTTGAAATCATCCCAGGTTATACCATTTTCGTTGGGGTGCATGTGCAGAAAATTCTCCCACCATGATGCAGCTGCTCCTGTGAGATAGTGCGGAGCATATAGTACTTTCTCGAGATCTGAACATTTTGCAATAATTAATTTTCTCTCCATATCTCGAAGCCAATCCTCGGCTTCAAGAGGCTTGTCAGTATGAGAAAATGTTTGGGGACGTGTCTTCTGTAGCTCAGATAACTTGGAATGCTGCTGATACTGTCCATGGTGATTTCCCATGTTGAGGACATGGTTCATCATTTCCCGGTGTTGTTGCTGACTCTGCTCATAAAGGCGGCACATTTGTGAAAGTGCCGATTCATTGCCCTGTTGGCTTGACTGTCCTTGTGTGAACTTGCTGCTGGGTTGTGTATCATAATTTTCCTCTGGTGGAGTTGGCATGGAACGAGTCCAAGGACGAGACATTTTTCACTCTGGGGATATATTTGTAAAACCCATAAGAAAGGCGAAAAGAGTCGCAAAAACGATTCCATAAATGCATAAAGCTGGCAAATAAAAATTAAATAACCAAGCTTACTTAAGAAAAACAAATCGAGTTGCGCACGGAGAAGGACTGCTCATTACATATCTTACACGCGAGCAGTAATTATACAATACATCACTCAGGATATGTGTACATAATCCTGACATGTTATTTAGGATAGTGCACTCCTCCAGATCCTACATGATGCGCAAACAAGCTACTTCTCACAACCTATGTACATATAAACATATCATACAAAGCGGTACATTGCATGGCGGCTAAGCGTACTCAGGCGGAGATGTTGACGATCTCCTTTGCCCTGCCGAGGGTGAGGCGTAGCGAGGCTGGGGACTCGACTTCCTCCTCGCTAATAGGCTCCATACGTGTAGTGTTGCGCTGAGTAGATAGAGCGGGTGCCAGGGGCGGAACAACACGAACAGGAGTGGGCGCGCAGGGTGGCGCAGTGCGTGCTGGAGTGGGCGCAATAACTTGGTTGAACTCTTCGGTGGTAGGCAGGCAACGAGTAGGTGCATAAGATGCTGAGGACGAGACCAAAGTCAGTGGCGGTGCGGTGGGTAGGAGCTCCCTCCTGTTGGCAGCACAGCCATGAACTGAGTCCATGCGGGCAGCCACGAAGTCGTCCACCAGGTTGTCGAAGGCTGCCTCCAGGGCCCGGAGATACTCAATGAGCATCTCAAAAGCCTCGTCTCGTTCTCCTCTGGGGAAGGAGAATGCGTAGTGACAGGTGTAAGGCACATGGCATGGAAGATAACGGTAACGACGAGTCTTCATCACGGGGAGGACGTCCCTGAGACGAGCTATCGCCTCGCGGGCTGCCATCTGCATAGCATGCCTCTCCGTAGGCATGGCTCTTCCCAAGAACCGGAAGCGGCGTAACTCGCCACGCCCTCCCTTGAATTGCACCGCGGCCTGGTGCATGGTCAGACTGTCGTTGACTCGGTGCTGGCAGAGTGTGAAGACTGGGTGCACAGATGGCCCCATCGCGACCTGAACGATGAAGGAAAGAAGCTTGACGAACCCATCAGGCACGTTGGCGAAGGTCTGAGACTCGCAGCTGTTGTCGGCCATCTACAAAAGTAGGCAAAAATTCTGCATGGTCAGATCATAAATTTATGCTGACTGACAGAAAATGACTACAATCAAGAAAATACGAAAAGGCTCAATCATGCTAATAACCAATTAGCGATCGCACCTAGTGGCTTCCTACAGTCAGCCTGGCTCTGGTACCAAGCTTGTCACGACCGGTTTTCCAATAAAAATATTTATAGTCCAATATGGGAAAAATTCTCCTTACCGGTAGACAAATTCTTGATACAATAAGCCAGTAGCATAAAATATATTACAGGGTTGAGCTACGGTTGCTCAACCAAATTATTACAAGCACGCCAATAATTATACATAATGGCGGACATGACACAGTGGTGTGGAGGCATACTACTGACTCGAGGATAGGGTGGTGGTGGAAAAACACAGCGGGGAGTGAGATACATGACTCTAAAACTGGCATCTCATCGAGCGTCGAGGTGGGGCTCGATGAATTTATTTGGTAGCGGAAGCGGATATAATACAGTGACCAAATCCAGGGTCGCACGAGACTGACTGGGACTCCTCTAGGCGTCGGACTCTCTATCAAATTCTTCATCCATGAGATCGCCTTCGTCAGCATCTGGCCAAATCAACAAGCCAGTGAGTACTTTGAAAGTACTCGCAAGACAGTTCGGACGTAAGATATAACAAATGCATGCATGAATGCGTCATGATTAATTCACCAATGTACATTCAAAAATTAGCATAACGAAGTGAGTAAAAGGGAAACGGCGGTAGTCCGCCTGAATTCCCAACAAAACATAAATGAAAACCGATCGGGTGTCTGAAGCAACGCCTCTAAAGGTGAACACGACACCACATAAAGGGCTTTAAAAGAAATGCCACAGTCGGACGTCGGGGCGACATCACAGAAAGGGCTTTAAAAGAAATGCCACAGTCGGGCGTCTTAGCGACACCACATAAAGGGCTTTAAAAGAAATGCCACAGTCGGACGTCGGGGCGACATCACAGAAAGGGCTTTAAAAGAAATGCCACAGTCGGGCGTCTTAGCGACACCACATAAAGGGCTTTAAAAGAAATGCCACAGTCGGACGTCGGGGCGACATCACAGAAAGGGCTTTAAAAGAAATGCCACAGTCGGGCGTCTTAGCGACACCACATAAAGGGCTTTAAAAGAAATGCCACAGTCGGACGTCGGGGCGACATCACAGAAAGGGCTTTAAAAGAAATGCCACAGTCGGGCGTCTTAGCGACACCACATAAAGGGCTTTAAAAGAAATGCCACAGTCGGGTGTCTTAGCGACACCACATAAAGGGCTTTTATTCACAAGGAAGTAATGCTCATAATAAATATTCAATTCATGAAAATAACGGGTTAGTCCATCCACAGGAATAATCATTTAACCGGACTTAGCACTCATGCGATTCACCGGAGTCTCTGTCATCAAACTGGCACTTGTCAGGATAAGATAATACTGAACTTGGACATGGAATAGATGATTCAAGGAATATATGACTCTGCAGAGTTTGTACAAAAATTTCCCACAGCCAACGGATTTCCGTAGTCATGAAGGACTAGTTCCGTTTACGGTATTTCGGAAGAAAACACAGCTAACCAGTACACACCCATCCTACCTCTTGATGCTAGGAATCACCCTAGACATCGTCCAAGAAAAACTTTTGAGACAGGGAGATCACAATCTCGAATAGCATGGGATCAAATTTGTATACGTGCGCTCTAAGGGGTGCCCCCCTCTCGGTCCCAACCGGAAACACCCATGCCCCCTGACCGGATGACTGGCTTTAATCCAGGGCCATGGAACCATCATCCCGGCCTCTCCTTTTGGTGTGTACCAGGAAAGCGGTTTGCAACTTACTAAGCCATATTCCTTGTGGAAAACATGTGGTAGTACAGGGAAGGAAATGGGAGGAACTGGACCGATACGGTTTGACACTG
Source organism: Triticum urartu (assembly GCF_003073215.2). Taxonomy (NCBI): domain Eukaryota; kingdom Viridiplantae; phylum Streptophyta; class Magnoliopsida; order Poales; family Poaceae; genus Triticum; species Triticum urartu. Next base: position 669,344,316 of record NC_053028.1, read on the forward strand.
TAGTCATACAGCCTGGCATAAGACTGGCATGCTACAACAATGCCATCTTACCCATCCTCATGCCAACACATGGCCATTCATACTCACATCCATCCACTTATGGATCATCGAACTCACTTACCTCAACAATGTATGGAAATAACGTTCATTGGTATGCTCAACAACATGCCATGAGACTAACTAAATGCATATCATGCCAAGACACTCATCATATCAAAAGTTCAAACATGCTTGCCTGGTTTGGAGTAGTCGGAGCATAGCTCGGTGAAGTTCGCGGCTCCGTCACCTCCAATGCCAGACGACTTATATCAAAGTTCAAATGCTTGCTGGTTCGGAGTGTCGTGCTGGGTAGTTTGTCGTCCGTATTCGGTCGGTTAGAATTATGGTATCGTATACCGGGTGCAAAGGTATTGCCCAATAATTTCATTAATCTGTAAATAGACAAAAGTTTTTGAAGGACAGAAAAAGAATCAATCAAAAATACTATCTGTTTAAAAGTTATAGGTTTTTGTAGGGACTCATCTGTAATGAAACAGAAGGTTTCCAGGGGCTAGCATAAAAACAGAAAACGTTCCAGTATTGAATACGCCAGCCCAGAGGGGAAAGCGTATTTTGCCCGAAGGCGTTTTCAGATAACGATTCGTTTAAAAGGATCTGAGAGGCTGACGAGCGGGTCCCACTCGTCAGGTTTAAACTTTCAAAAAAAAGGGGAACGAAGCTCGTCGGCGCCCGAGAGCCGCGGTGGTCGCCGGCGGCGATCCACGGCGAGGCAGGGGGATCGGAGGGTACCTCCGTGTTCAGGGCACCTTTCCGCGTCGGTTGGTGGTGGTGGTGGTCGCCGGCGAGTACCACGTCGACGGCGAGCCTTGCTCCGGCGGACGGCGGCTCGGGTGGTCGAGGGACTCGTCGGAGAGAGCTGCGAAGGACAAATTGATGTGGCGTTTAGCTTACTGGGTGCTAGAGGGAGGCTATAGACAGATTTGGGCGCCGGGGACGGCCTCACCGGAGCGAATCGAGCTGGTGGCCGAGGCGGATCGGGGCGGCCGGAGTTGGGGGAGGAGACCTCCTCGAGGTCCTCCGGGTGGCTTGGCAGTCTTGGGGAGGTGCAGTGAAGGTGTGTGGGCTCGTGAGCGAGCTCGGGGTCCTTTATATAGGCGATCCGAGGCGGTGGCCGTGAACGGGGATCTCCGGTGAAGGTTAGCGGCGCAGGGCTTGGTCGGGGGTGATTGGAGCTGGGCGTCGTGGGAGGTCCACGGTTCTTTAGGATGCTAATCGGTCGGATTTGGTGTTTTGGGGCTGAGCTCGACGAACGGTGGCGGCGGAGGCTATGGCGGGAGCTCCCGTGTTGCCGTGGCCCGTGCGGGTTGCACGGGCGTGCGCTGGCATTTGTCATGAGCCACGCGAGGGGGGTTGGGGGAAGAACCCCGGTGTTGAGCCGCCGTTTGTGTCTGTCGGTGTTCGGGTTTCGGCACTGCAAAAATGCGGCGCGGGCGGCTCAGGGCGCCACCGACGCCAGGACGCCAAGCGCGCGTGCGCGGGTGTGTGGCCATGAGAGAAGGAAGAGCGGCGAGGAACGTGCCAAGGGCACTGTGAGCGTGATGAACTCGAAAAACGACACTGAACTCTGAATTTTTCTGAATATGAACAGCAACAGTGCACGCCAAGTGTTCGACAGAATGAATTTGGCCTCTGGGGATTTTTCCTTGAGCTGATTTTTGGTGGAGTGGCTACTCATTGCTCCAGTAGGCTGCCTGAATTTTGGTGGAATTTTTGGAGAAGTGTAGATATGAATTTCACCAAATTTGGCAAATCTGGTCCAAACTTGCAGAGACTGAAATTTGAAAATTTTGAAAAGAGGAGGAGTGGATCAAGATGGTTCTGGGTTGTGGGTGCAAAGGACTATCCAGGGAGAGTTGGTTTGAGGTCAAAACTCAAATGCAATAAGGTACTTGCTTTGAAAATCTCTCAGGCTATTTGACAGAAATGATTTGAGAGGAAAAATAATTAGAATAAAATCCAAAACTTGTTTGGATTAGTTGGGACAGAGAACTTAGGTTGATTACAAGGAGGAGGGGAGGTATGATTTGAGGGGAAAAATAATTAGAATAAAATCCAAAACTTGCTTGAATGAGTTGGGACAGAGAACTTAGGTTGATTACAAGGAGAAGGGGAGGTTTTTGGAGGGGTTTTACCAGATGGGCAAAAATACAAAGTCATAGGTGGTTTCCAAGATATGAAAATCCCAAATTTTCATAGAGTTTCTTTTTAAAAGAAAAGGATTAAACTCCCAAAATAATTTGAGAGGGAACCAACAGAGAAGAAGTTTCAAAAGATCAAATACCATAGTTTGAAGCAAAAATAAAATTCTTTTCAAAGAAAAGGAAGTTTTTAAGAGGAAGGATTTCTGGAAAAGAAGTTTTAAATTCCCTCTTAAATTTTTTTTAACAAAGTTTTTGATGAAAACCAATTAAATTTTTTGGAGTGTCACAGTATTTCGAGGTATCTTGTAATAACAAGACCAACCGGGGATGAATGTAAGAATAACAACTGCAAGTAGTTATCCATAAGGGTTGACGGTGGAAGGGGAATTGCAAACGTGATGAACACAAGTTCTCGGGTTAACAGCGGAGAGTATCTTCAGGGTCTTTACGTGCAGCAGACGATCATCAGTAATAAGGAGCTCTCTGGGTGAAAGTGATAACGAGATCCTAATGTTAGATTTAGTAAAATTCCTTTAAACCGAATAGAAGAGAGATCGGAGTCCCAGAGTATAGACAAGGAGTAAAAGATCCTAATACCACCCAATGGCGACGTGGGTCTGTAAGACACACAGCCATGTTAGTAAAAGTTTTACAACGTCTAGACTCAACTTCGGCCAAGGAGTGTGGAAGGGGGATTCCTACAGGCAGTCGGCTCTGATACCAACTTGTGACACCCCCGGTTTGACCGTACACTAATCATACACGCAAACGTGTACGATCAAGATCAGGGACTCACGGGAAGATATCACAACACAACTTTACAAATAAAATAAGTCATACAAGCATCATATTACAAGCTAGGGGCCTCGAGGGCTCGAATACAAGAGCTCGATCATAGACGAGTCAGCGGAAGCAACAATATCTGAGTACAGACATAAGTTAAACAAGTTTGCCTTAAGAAGGCTAGCACGAACTGGGATACAGATCGAAAGAGGCACATGCCTCCTGCCTGGGATCCTCCTAAACTACTCCTGGTCGTCGTCAGCGGGCTGCACGTAGTAGTAGGCACCTCCCGAGTAGTACTAGTCGTCGTCGACGGTGGCGTCTGGCTCCTGGGCTCCAACGTCTGGTCGCAGCAATCGGGTATAGAACGGGGAAAAGAGGGAGCAAAGCAACCATGAGTACTCATCCAAAGTACTCGCAAGCAAGGAGCTACACTACATATGCATGCAATGGTATCAAATGGAATAAGGGTATCATATGTGGACTGAACTGCAGAATGCCGGAATAAGAGGGGGATAGCTAGTCCAATCGAAGACTACGCTTCTGGTAACCTCCATCTTGCAGAGGAGAAGAGAGTAGATGGTAAGTTCACCAAGTAACATCGCATAGCATAATCCTAACCGATGATCCTCCCCTCGTTGCCCTGTGAGAGAGCGACCACCGGTTGTATCTGGCACTTGGAAGGGTGTGTTTTATTAAATATCCGGTTCTAGTTGTCATAAGGTCAAGGTACAACTCCAGGTCATCCTTTTACCGAGGGACACGGCTATTCGAATAGATCAACTTCCCTGCAGGGGTGCACCACATTTCCCAACACGCTCGATCCCCTTTGGCCGAACACACTTTTCTGGGTCATGCCCGGCCTCGGAAGATCAACACGTCGCAGCCCTACCTAGGCACAACAGAGAGGTCAGCACGCCGGTCTAAATACTATGGCGCAGGGGTCTGGGCCCATCGCCCTTTTGCACACCTGCACGTTGCGAACGCGGCCGGAGAGCAGACCTAGCAACCTCCACTACAAAGGAAGTTGCATTACGCGGTCCAACCCGGCGCGCGCCGCTCAGTCGCTGACGTCACGAAGGCTTCGGCTGATACCACGACGTCGAGTGCCCATAACTGTCCCTGCGTAGATGGTTAGTGCGTATAGGCCAGTGGCCAGACTCAGATCAAATACCAAGATCTCGTTAAACGTGTTAAGTATCCGCGAACGCCGACCAGGGCCAGGCCCACCTCTCTCCTAGGTGGTCTCAGCCAGCCCTGTCGCTCCGCCACAAAGTAGCAGTCGGGGGCCGTCGGGAACCCAGGCCCACCTCTACCGGGATGGAGCCACCTGCCCCTTCAGCCCCCATCTCCAAAGAGTATCATAAGTAATGTAACAGTATAAAGTACATAGCATATGCCCGTGATCACCTCCCGAAGTGATCACGGCCCAGTAGTATAGCATGGCAGACGGACAAGAGTGTAGGGCCACTGATGATAATCTAGCATCCTATACTAAGCATTTAGGATTGCAGGTAAGGTATCAACAGTTGCAGCAACAATGACATGCTATGCATCAGAACAGGATTAACGGAAAGCAGTAACATGCTACACTACTCTAATGCAAGCAGTATAGAGGAGAGTAGGCGATATCTGGTGATCAAGGGGGGTGGGGGGCTTGCCTGGTTGCTTTGGCAAGAGAGAGGGGTCGTCAACACCGTAGTCGTACTGGGTAGCAGCAGCATCAGTCTCATAGTCTATCGGAGAGAAGAGGGGGAAGAAACACTGAATATAATGCAAAAAGATGCATAACGATGCATGACAAGAGAAGTAGCAGTGCTAGGGGTGCCCTAACGAGGTATGAGGTGGTACCGGTGAAGGGGGAAAACATCCGGGAAAATATCCCCAGTGTTTCGCGTTTTCGAACAGATGAACCAGAGGGGGAAAGTTGTGTATTCACTATGCTAGGGATGCGTGGCGGACGAACGGGCTGCGTATCCGGGTTCGTCTCGTCGTTCTGAGCAACTTTCATGTACAAAGTTTTTTCCACCCGAGCTACGGTTTATTTTATATTAATTTTAAAAGATTTAAATCTATTTTAGCATTTATTTAATTAATTTAATTTAACATTATCCAGAATAGTGTTTGCTGACATCAGCATGATGTCAGCGGTCAAACTGTCATTTAACTAAGTCAAACTGACATGTCGGTCACACTGCCATACACTGTTAGGTTGATTAGCGTTTAGGTTAAACTAATTATTGTTTAACTAAACTAACAGGTTATTTAGGTTAATTAAATAGGATTAATCAACTAAATTAATTAATTAATTATTTTTTATATCTTTTTTTAATCATTCTGGGGCTAGGCCCCGGCTGTCATAGGCCTGGGGCCATAGCGGGCGCCGCAAGCGGGCGAGTCGTAGGACGCGCCCGAGCGGGCGCACGCCCAGTGCGGGCGGACCCGGCAGGGGCCGGCGCAGGGGGGCGGTGGCCACGACACCGACCAGGCAGACGCAGCGGCGAGGAAGCGGCACAAGCGATGCCACGGCGAGCCGAATGGGGCGGCGCGCGCTCCAGCAAGGGAAGGAGACGCGGGGCGACAGAGGGCGAGTGTCGAGCGCGGACGGGGCGGTGGCTGGCTTCGGCGAGGACGGGCTCGCTGTCAGGCGGCAAGGCAACGCCGGGGTAGGCCGGGGCGCGGAGCCGAAGCGCGCGGTGGCGGGGTCGGCCCGGGCAGCATCAGGCAAAGGAGCGAGCGGGGCATGCGCGGGCGTGACGCGGTGTGGAGCGCGGCGGTTGCGGCGGTGAGCGCGGCCGAGCGCACTCAGGGCGCTCGGGTGCGGGTCGGCAGTGCGCGGGCGCGCGCATCGGGCGCGGCCGGGAGCAGAGTGGGGGGAGAGGGAAGGCGCTTTAGCTCACCGCGTAGCTGTAGGGGGTGGCAATGGGGGACGAGGAAGAGGACGGGGACGCGGCAGTCCGGTGGGAAGGCGGCGCCGGCGAGGTGGCGCGCCCGGCTATGACGGTGTCCGGCGTCGGCGCGGGCGCAGGGCTTCGGTTGCCTCGACCAGATCCATGCGGGGGAAGGAGAGAGAGGTGAGGGGTCGAGGGGGGTTCGACATGGTGGTAAGGGGCGATGGGAGGCGTCGGGCGGCATCGGGGTCCTGATCCAGATCGGGATCGTGGGAGGGAGAGTGGTGGTGGAGGTAGTGGGGTTAGGGTTTCCCCTGGTGGGGATATGGAGCGGGGTGGGTCGGCTGGCTGGGCTAGGTGGGCCGGCCTAGCCTGTGAGCTGGGCCATCTGGCCCAGTTGGCCAGGGGGCCTTTTTTTTTCTTTTTTAGGTTTGTTTCTGTTTTATTTTTAGCTTTTATTTTCTGCTTTCTTTTAATTATTTAATAATTTATAGTTTTACAAAAAGTAAAACCCATACCTAAAATAGAGTTACAATTCCAACTACTTTCATAGAAAGTTTTACCCCTAATTAAAATAGTTTAGCATTTTATAATATTCAAAAGACATTTATTTAATAGTTTTACCTACTGTTTTAATCATTTAAGTGCATTTAAACCTTTTATAAAAATGTGGTTTCTCCACAATAATTACCTATGCTTTATTTGGCAACACCCCAACATTTTAGTTTTAATATTTGAAAACCTTTACCGTTTGACTTCATTTTAAGTTTGGATTTCGAATTGATTTTTGAACTAACGCGAGATTAGCAACACTAATCGAGGTGACATGGCATTATTAGCAGAGGTTACTGTAGCTCTATTATCCGGGCATCATAGGGGGAGATCGAGTGAGTGTGAGTGTGAGTGGATCGGATAGGTCGGAGAGTGGGGGAGATGGAATGGCTAAGCAGTAGTGCGCTATAGCAAAAGGCGCTACCGCTAAACGACCTAGCAGTAGTGCCTTTCACAAAGAGCGCGCTACTGCTATGTGTTAGCATGTAAAAATAGACATCAAAAATACATTGATCATCAATGATCTTTTTGTGTATAATCTGATTTGTCAATATGAGTCCTCACCAGTTTAGGAAGACTCATATTGCGGCCACAAATTTTATACATAGAGTTCAATGGAGACCAAGTGGTTGTGAAAGTTTGAGAAATAACATATTTAAGGTGGTACAAACTCTCTTTACGAAGCGAGGTGGGACTAATTTTTTTAGTAAACTTAGCAGTAGCGGTTATTATGTAAATGCGCTACTTGTAAGTGCATCTAGTGCCACCCCTAGTTGGTTTTTGAGTATTGACGGCAAACCTAGTTGAGGGACTAATGTGTTTGTGAGAATTGCAGGATAACACAGGTAGAAGTCCCTCATTGATTCGGTTTTCCTACCAGAAATGACCCCTAAAAATGTATGAAGACATTGAAGTCAGAGGTGGTATGTGAAGACATTCACATTGAAGACTATGATAAGAGAAGACATCACGTGAAGACTATGGAGCGCGAAGACTTAGCAGTTTCGTCGTTCTGTGTTTTTCTTTG
>NC_053028.1:669352769-669374497 GCF_003073215.2 Triticum urartu
TCATGATATCATCCAACCCATCACCGTCCAGCAAGCCTACGATGGAATTACTCACGCACGGCGGTGAGCATCATGAAATTGGTGATGGAGGAAGGTTGATGATGACGATGGCGACGGATTCCCCTCTCCGGAGCCCCGAACGGACTCCAGATCAGCCCTGAGAGGTTTTAGGGCTTGGCGGCGGCTCCGTATCGTAAAACGTGATGAATCCTTCTTTTTTCTCCCCGAAAGCAAATATATAGAGTTGGAGTTGAGGTCGAGGAGCTCCAGGGGGCCCACGAGGTAGGGGGGGCGCCACCCTCGTGGACTAGGGTGGCGGCTTCATCTTTTGCAAGGATTTTTTATTATTTCCGAAAAGTTCCATGAAGTTTCAGGTCATTCCGAGAACTTTTGTTTCTGCACATAATAACACCATGGCAATTCTGCTGAAAACAGCGTTAGTCCGGGTTAGTTCCATTCAAATCATGCAAGTTAGAGTCCAAAACAAGGGGCAAAAGTGTTTGGAAAAGTAGATACGACGGAGACGTATCAACTCCCCCAAGCTTAAACCTTTGCTTGTCCTCAAGCAATTCAGTTGACAACTGAAAGTGATAAAGAAAAACTTTTACAAACTCTGTTTGCTGTTGTTGTAAATATGTAAAGCCAGCATTCAAGTTTTCAGCAAAGATTATGAAACTAACCATATTCACAATAGCTTAGGTCTCATGTTTACTCATATCAATGGCATAATCAACTAGCGAGCAATAATAATAAATCTCGGATGACAACACTTTCTCAAAACAATCATAATATGATATAACAAGATGGTATCTCGCTAGCCCTTTCTGAGACCGCAAAACATAAATGCAGAGCACCTTTAAAGATCAAGGACTGACTAGACATTGTAATTCATGGTAAAAGAGATCCAGTCAAGTCATACTCAATGTAAACTAACAGTAATGAATGCAAATGACAGCGGTGCTCTCCAACTGGTGTTTTTTAATAAGAGGATGATGACTCAACATAAAAGTAAATAGATAGGCCTTCGCAGAGGGAAGCAGGGATTTGTAGAGGTGCCAGAGCTCGGTTTTGAAATAGAGTGAATAATATTTTGAGCGGTATACTTTCATTGTCAACATAACAACCAAGAGATGGCGATATCTTCCATGCTACACACATTATAGGCGGTTCCCAAACAGAATGGTAAAGTTTATACTCCCCCTCCACCAACAAGCATCAATCCATGGCTTGCTCGAAACAACGAGTGCCTCCAACTAACAACAGTCCCAGGGGGAGTTTTGTTTTGCAATTATTTTGATTTAGTTTGCATAAAGCATGGGACTGGGCATCCCGGTGACCAGCCATTTTCTCGTGAGTGAGGAGCGGAGTCCACTCCTCTTGAGAATAACCCGCCTAACATGGAAGATACAGACAGCCCTAGTTGATACATGAGCTATTCGAGCATACAAAACAGGATATTTATTTGAAGGTTTAGAGTTTGGCACATACAAATTTACTTGGAACGGCAGGTAGATACCGTATATAGGTAGGTATGGTGGACTCATATGGAACAACTTTGGGGTTTATGGAATTGGATGCACAAGCAGTATTCCCGCTTAGTACAAGTGAAGGCTAGAAAAAGACTGGGAAGCGACCAGCTAGAGAGCGACAACAGTCATGAACATGCATTAAAATTAATCAACACCGAATGCAAGCATGAGTAGGATATAATGCACCATGAACTTAAATATCATAGAGGCTATGTTGATTTTGTTTCAACTACATGTGTGAACATGTGCCAAGTCAAGCCACTCAAATCATTCAAAAGAGGATACCACCCTATCATACCACATCACAACCATTTTAATAGCATGTTGGCACGCAAGGTAAACCATTATAAGCTCCTAGCTAATCAAGCATGGCATAAGCAACTATAATCTCTAATTGTCATTGCAAACATGTTTATTCATAATAGGCTGAATCAGGAACGATGAACTGATCATATTTACAAAAACAAGAGAGGTCGAGTTCATACCAGCTTTTCTCATCTCAATCAGTCCATCATATATCGTCATAATTGCCTTTCACTTGCACGACCGACCGATGTGGATAATAATAATAGTGCGTGTGCATTGGACTAAGCTAGAATCTGCAAGCATTCAATAAACAGGAGGAGACAAGGCAATATGGGCTCTTTTGTCAGATCAACAATAATGCATATAAGAGCCACTTCAACAATTTAATTATGGTCTTCTCCTATCGACCCCCAAAGAAAAGAAAAGAAATAAAACTATTTACACGGGAAAGCTCCCAACAAGCAAAAAGAAGAACAGGAAATCTTTTTGGGTTTTCTTTTTAATTACTACTACAAGCATAGAAAAAAATTATAAAAGCTACAACTAATTTTTTTGGTTTTTTCTTAAGGTTTATTAAACATACAAGATGAAAGCATAAAAAGGAAATAAACTAGCATGGATGATACAATGAAAAAGTATGAGCACCGACATCTAACAATGAGTGTGTGAACATAAATGTAATGTCGGTGAGAAATACGTACTCCCCCAAGCTTAGGCTTTTGACCTAAGTTGGTCTATGGCCACGGTTGGCCTGGCGGATATCCATAGTAATAGTTGGGGTCGTACTGCGAAGAAGAAGACTCTGATTGCCACCGGCTGGCAATCATTTCCGGATCCCACTGGTAATTAAACTGTCGTGGAGGATCAACTTGTGGTTCCGACTCTGGCTCTGTGGCTGATGTAGGGTTCTGGTAAGCGTGAATGTCCTCCGGCGAGACGAGGTACTGGCCTGTATATAAATCAAACAAGGAAGGAGCAGGCAAGGTGATAGTCTCGGGATGACGTTTATCAAAGAAGAATTTTTATTTAAGCTCCCCTTGCCTATTCTTTATAATAAAATCATGTGCTACCATACTCTTATAATCTAAATAAACAGTAGGCAACATTTTTTCTTCTTTTTCATAGTGCCTAATGGGTATGTTATAATATGCAGCAAGGCGTGAAGCATAGATACCGCCAAAGATGGGGCCCTTTGTACGGTTCAGACTTTACTGTTTAGCAATAATACAGCCCATACTAACAGAGTCGTCACGGAATAAACCGTTGAACAAAATAAAAATATCAGGAACACTAAGGTTTCCACAGTTTCCGCAACCAATTAAGCAACGACTAGCAAATATTGCGAAGTAGCGTAAAACAGGAAAATGTATACTAGTGATTCTTGCATCGGAAACCTTCCTAGTTTCCTACAGTGATAGTGTCAATAAACCCATCCACATATTTACGATGTGGTTTCTCTAAGCTACCCTCGAAAGGTATTTTGCAAACCCTGCAAAATTCATATAGTGACATCTTCTTAACCACGTCATATAAATGAAACTCTACTAAAGGAGCTGATTCCCTAGGATAATAGTAGAAGTTTTGCACAAAAGTATTGGTGAGTAAAAGATACTGTTCGCGTTGGTCGCGGAGGAAGTCGGCGAGGCCTGCATTCTTAGCCAATTCATAAAAATCCTCATAAATCCCGGTTGCTCTCCAGAAATCATCGGAGGGCCATTCACACGGCCTAACCTCCGTAGTGCGAGGCGGATTATATTTGGGCTTCTTTGCTTCTTCATTTTGCTTTTCCTTCAAGCTTCGGCTCGATGATCCCCTCAAAAATCTCTTCATTATTTTTTGAAAAATTCTGAAATTTTTAGTAACTTCAAATAAAAGTAAACCAAACTCAACAAAATTGATAGCAACTACTCCTACAAGTGCATAGAGCCTATATCATGCATCAAAACTACTTAGAACCATATAAATTTGACATGCAAGCTCAAGAACATGGTCACCTAGGCAGCATAAATTTGCAATGAATAAAGCACTAGAACAAAAACTAATTGGACCAATGGAGGAGTCACATACCAAAGAACAATCCCCCCAAGCAGTTTTGTGAGAGGTGCTTTGAGCAAGGAGATTGAAAATGGCAGCAAAATGAGCTTGGGCTCGGGGTTGAACTGGATAATCGTGTTTGTGGGAGGAAGAAGGAGTGTGTGGGTGCAGGAATAAGTGAGGAGGGCCACCATGGGCCCATGAGGCAGGGGGCGCGCCCAGGGGGGTAGGGGCGTCGTCCACCCTCGTGGCCAGGTGGATGCCCTCCTGCTGTGTTCTCAGTGCCAAATATTCTCAAATATTCCAGAAAAAATCATATTTAAATTTCAAGGCATTTGGAGAACTTTTTTTCGGGGTATTTTTATATTGCACGGATGATTCAGATAACAGACAGAAAATACTATTTTTATTTTGTTTAATATGAATAACAGAAAGTAAAAAGAGGGTACACAGAGTTGTGTTTTCTAAATTCGTCCATCTCATGATCATCAAAAGGAATCCATTAACAAGGTTGATCAAGTCTTGTTAACAAACTCATTCCGAATAACATGGAACTGGAGAATTTTCGAATAACACTAGGTTACCACAACGGGGATATGCACATCCCCAACAATAATAATATCATATTTCTTCTTGACAGTAGGAAGAGGAAATTCAAAACCTCCAAAAATAATTGATGGAATTTTTCCAATAGAATTGATACTGTGGACTTGAGGTTGTTTCCTCGGAAAGTGTACTGTATGCTCATTACCATTAACATGAAAAGTTACATTGCCTTTGTTGCAATCAATAACAGCCCCTGCAGTATTCAAAAAGGGTCTTCCAAGAATAATATACATACTATCGTCCTCGGGAATATCAAGAATAACAAAGTTCGTTAAAATAGTGACGTTTGCAACCACAACAGGCACATCCTCACAAATACCGACAGGTATAGTAGTTGATTTATCAGCCATTTGCAAAGATATTTCAGTAGGTGTCAACTTATTCAAATCATGTCTACAATATAAACAGATAGGCATAACACTAACACCGGCTCCAAGATCACATAACGCAGTTTTAACATAGTTTCTTTTAATGGAGCATGGTATAGTGGGTACTCCTGGATCTCCAAGTTTCTTTGGTATTCCACCCTTAAAACTATAATTGGCAAGCATGGTGGAAATTTCAGCTTCCGGTATCTTTCTTTTATTAGTAACAATTTCTTTCATGTACTTAGCATAAGGATTCATTTTAAGCATGTCAGTTAATCGCATACGCAAAAAGATAGGTCTAATCATTTCAGCAAAGCGCTCAAAATCCTCATCATCCCTTTCTTGGATGGTTTGGGAGGGAAAGGCATGGGTTTCTGAACCCATGGTTCTCTTTCTTTACCATATTTCCTAGCAACAAAGTCTTTCTTATCATAACGTTGATTCCTTGATTGTGGGTTATCAAGATCAACAGCAGGTTTAATTTCTATATCATTATCATTGCTAGGTTGAGCATCAACATGAACATTATTGTTGACACCTGATTTTGGCAAGATACAGATTGCAATGAAGATGGTCTCGAGTGAATGAGTTTGAGTTTTCAGCATAAAAATATTCACGTCACCGAGTGTAATCACTTTGATGTTTCGGTTATATTCATTCGACTTTATCTTACGGACCGAAACTATACTCCGAGTGGCATAGTTCAATGTTCCGAGTGGTTTGCGGCCAATCACGTCTTCAAAATGACCTCGGATGAAGGATCACTCTTAAGGAATTGTCTGTCTCTTCAAGACAATTGATTTTGATATATAAATCATCTCAATCCGAGTTCATATGCAAAAGTTAGAAGCAATATACTGCAGACTGAACCTCAACGGAAATATGGCGCGAGGTGCCAGACACTTGTCTGAAAGGTTGCGCGAGTAAATCGGCCATCAATACGACCTTGAATCGAAAAACATTCAACACGGAAAAGTTTCGTCTCGTTGAGCCAATTGACTATCATATATAATTCGTCTCAATCCGAGGTCGTATGAGGCCTGGAGAGACAAATCAAGATCGGGCTATGTTTTCAGTCGGAAATCCGAGTGAAAAGTTTACCATCCGAATGAAAGTTTACAGTCGGGTGAAAATTTACCGGTCGAGTGAAAGTTTGCTAACCCAATGAACTTATTATTATCCAAGTGGAAACATAGTCATCCGAGTGGAAATATGATCATCCGAGTGAAATTGTCGTCCAGGTGAAAATATTCTGAGTGAAAAGATTACCATCGGGAGAAAAACTTGCCGATTGAATAAGATAGTTCCTTCCGAGTGGAAATATAGTCATCCGAGTGGAAATATAGTCATCCGAGTGGAAATAAAGTCATCCGAGTGAAAGATTGTCTTCTGAGTGCAAAAGTCCAATCGGACGATCCGAGTGAAAGTGTCTAATATCCGAGTGGATGAGCTCAAGTCCGAGTGAAATTGAACATGTGCTCGAAAGTTTATCAAAATGACCTTGGATGAAGAAGTGTTGAATACAGAAGTTGTGCGTATCATCAAGACGGTAAACTTTGATTTTGGAGTCATCATCATCAGAGATAATATATAGCCTACAAATTCACTACAAGACTCGGATAATCCAGTCTACTACAAGGCCGAGTCCTACTGGATGATAAAGATGACCTCGAAAAGTATTCAAAATGGCCTTATTTGAAAAAGTGATCAACATGAGAGTTGTTCGTATCATCGAGGCGCACAAGTTTGATATTTGGGCCATCTCGATCGGAGATCATATGCAAGCCCGGCGGCCCGCGCAAGAAGGAAGATAGAGTTTGGGCCAGATTCAGACTGAATCCGAGTTGGAATAGAATTAGGACTCTAGGACGTGAATTGATGTAATTTTTCTTGTAAGGAAAGCCTAGATGAATCCTTTACTTGTACGGGAAGTCCAGCCGCCTCTTATGTATGTTGGGGGTGATGGTCGATTGAACAACACACAATCGAACAAATCAATATACTACTTTTTCATCTACGTTTTTATCTCTCCACCGTTTTCTCTCTCGTTCTTCGCTGTTCCTCAAGTTTGAGAGCTGTGAATCCCGAGGCTCTAGGGGCGAGGAATCGACCTAGGGCAGCCCATAGCCGCCGCACTCCCTGACGGGGTCCCTCCCGGGGGTGTGGGGTTTTCGGGTCTGCAAAAGCGCCCGTCGACTGTCTTGCGTATCGCGCTGTCGGTCGGGTCTCCTTCGACGTGAGCTGCGGTGCATCACCCCCGGCGTCGAGGGTACACGTGACGTGTTCGTGTGTCAACACACTTTTTGGCGACTCCGCTGGGGAACGAAGATCAATCGTCATCATCCACCATGTCCGATCTTCCCAAGCCATCTGAGGTAGACGCCGATAACATCATTAAGCCTAGTCTTGATGAGATATCGGCCGATCATCGCCAAGTCTATGAGGAGTACAAGAAGGGCGCGAGGAGAAGGACCTGCAGGAGTTCCTTGCAAAATTCAAGAAAGATCGCCAAGGCAACATCACTCCGATTGAAGAAATCAAGTTCCCTCCTCTTCAAACTGAACAGGTTAACCCTCTGTAAGTACTGCCTTTTCTCCTGAGCAGTGGGCTGAGATTGAAAGTCGTATTGCTGATGGTAACAATCTAGTCTATCAAACTTTTATAGAAAATACTAATGCTCAGAAGAATATATCTCAATCGTCTAGTGGTAATAATGGTGTAGCTGTTAGTGTGCAAAACCCTAATCTGGCTGGTGTAGCTGCTAGTGTGCAAAACCCTAATCTGGCTTATTATCCTACCCAAACAAATCAGATTGTGACTACACCCATTAATCCTATTATGAGCATGACAGGTTCGGTGGCAACGCTGAACCAAACTCTACCCATAGCTACAACCACTCGACCACTACCAAATTATGGGTCGACATACAAGCCACAATTCCTACCCACAACTAGCAACCCTACTCCTTCTATGCCACTGCCACAAACTTCATTGTCCACTACGGATGATAGTCTAGCTAATCTTAGAGAGGAGATGGCTAAGATGCTTAGAGAGAATTTTGCAGTTGAGTTACCTCGGAATCGGATTTACCAAAAGCCGTACCCCGAGTACTTTGATGCCATCCAGTGCCCTCCGGGATATAAGATTCCAGATTTTGTTAAGTTCAATGGAGAGGGCACAAAAACCACATGGGAGCATGTTAGTCAATACTTAGCACAACTAGGTGAAGCAGGCTCACTAAATGAGTTGAAAGTGCGTTTGTTTCCTTTATCTTTAACTGGTACTGCATTTTCATGGTTTTCTTCTTTACCACATGGTTCCATTCGGGTTTGGTCACAGCTAGAGCAGAAATTTCATGATCACTTTTATAGCGGCGACAATGAACTCAAGTTATTACATCTAACATCGGTTAAACAAAAGCATGATGAATCGGTCTCCGATTATGTCAAGAGATTCAGAGAAACAAAAAACCGGTGTTTTAGTTTGGTGATAACTGAGAGAGACTTGGCAGACCTAGTGCTGAGTGGTTTGAGAACTCCCATTAGAGAAAAGCTAGAAGGTTATGAGTTCTTAAATATCAACCAAGTCTTACAAAGGGCTTTGGCTCAGGAAAACCGAAGCAAAGATCTCAAAGAAGTACATAGATACAAAGCCGATCGTCTGAAGATGAATATGGTGGAATATGACAGTGATCATTCGGACGATGAGGGTGATATTTTTTCTACTGAATTTGTTTGGCCATCTAAGGCCAAACCCTTTACTTGCAATGATCTAAAACCGATTCATAAGAATCTTGATGAAGAGATGAAGTTCACTTTTAACATTGCTAAGTGTGATAGAATATTTGATGCTTTGCTGCAGGCTAAGATTATTAGAATATCTCATACTTTACCGCCGTTTGAAGAGCTAAAACGGCGTGCTTATTGCAAGTATCATAATTCTTTTTCTCATGCTACTAACGATTGCAATGTTTTTCGACGACAGATACAATCGGCCATTAATGACGGACGATTGAACTTTTCTGAGATGCAAGTTGATAAACAGCCTTTTCCAATGAATACCATGGATTTGGAGGGGAATAAGCTACTCATTGGCCGGAGGTAGCCGAATCTGCTAATAAAGCTAATGTCATTGTTGGTGATCCCAGGAAAGACAAGGAGGACAACAAAGTCTTGGGGAGACATGTTGTGCTTTGGTAAGCAACTCGATGGCAAGGAAGTGATCAAATCACCATCAGAATTCTACACTCGGGGGGCAACTGCAAGTGCAAGAAAATGCTCGTGTGAGATTTGTCAAGCCCAAGAGTCCAGAAATTGGCAAGTGGAAAAGGAATGAAGTTAAAGTATAGCGCAAGCGGATCAAGCCAACTTTTGATATGTTGCTGTCCAAGTACACCAACCAGTCGGCCGGTTCTAGTTTAATCGGCCGACTCATCTGAAGCGACCAAGGTCACCATCAGCTGATATGTTCAGTCAGTATATGAAACCGAGTGGACCAAGGGTGCCGTTTCCAGAAGAGCATACGCAATCTGTTTGGGATCGACTTGAACTATTCATATAGAGGCCGACTGAACATCGGTAACTATCGGTCAGCTGGTCAAAACATGCGACCGGATGGAAATTATTCGAGTGTAAGAATGCACCAAGGTGGAAGCTATCCGAGTGAAAAAATGTGGCCGAGTAGATTCCATCGACTGAATTCCATCCGAGTGATATCCATCCGAGTGGATTCCATCAGAGTAAAAAGGTGCGCCCGAGTGGAAATTTCATGCATCTGGAAAGTCGAAAAGAATGGCGTGTTAAATCACCAAGTGTTGCAGCAGTTGAGTCGGGAAAAGGCAAGGAGAAAATGGATGTCGACTCACTTATCTTGGGCACCGAAACATTCGCCATACAGCAGCCGATTGTGCATAGCAATCCGACTGAGCCGATACTTGCTATCGCGCCAAAGCACTCGGCTAATGACCATGAGGCAAGCACCAGCCAGGTAAAGACGAGAGATCCTAAATACACTCAGCCGAAGTGGTGTCCTCCAGGGCTAACAAAGACACAAAAGAGGAAACTACAGAGGTTAAGGAGTCGAGAGATGGCAGAACAGGAGGCCGAGAAACAAAGGGATAAGTTGTTCAATGACACTCGACCCATGGTTCCACCAAAACAAGTGTGGAGGCCTAAACAAATACAAGATACAAGCTTCTACATCTATCACAGCAATACCTACATCACCAAAGGAGGATGATGCAACAGATATGACATTGTTTGCGACACTTCTTACTTATCCTTCACTCGGACAAATTTCAGAATCGGTGGATGCACTCGAGGAGGAGGCTGATATGTTGGACTATGAGTCTACGCCGGTTCATGAAGGTATGGATATCAATATGGTGTACTACTTACCTGCTGAGTTTCGTGATGTAGATGAAGAAGGGGAGGTGGCTCAGCTCGATTTTGGCCCTAAAAACGCAATATTCGAGAAGCCAAAAGAACCAGTAACGCATCTTAAACCATTATATCTCAGAGGTCATATCAATGGGTCCCTGCTCACTCGGATGCTTGTTGATGGTGGTCCTGTGGTAAATCTTATGCCCTATTCGGTCTTCAAGAGATTGGGTTTGCCTGATGAAGAATTGATCAAGACCAATATGGTGCTCAATGGATTTGAAGGCAAAGAGAAAACTGAAGCCAAAGGTGTGATGTATGTGGAGCTTACAGTCGGAAGCAAAACTTTGGCTACTGCATTCTTTGTCGCTGAGGTGCAAGGTAACTACAACGTCATACTAGGCCGCGATTGGGTTCATGCAAACCAGTGCGTGCCATCCACTATGCACCAGTTTTTGATTCAGTGGGTTGATGATGAAGTGGAAGTTATTCACGCGGATAACTCGGCTGTGTTGCTTTGGCCGATGCATCGGTGGATTGGCAACATCCCAATGCTACTTGCTTGACGGGACGTGACTTATCAGAATTTGATTTTCTCAGCGCAACCAAGAATGGTTTTGTGCCGTCTCTTTAAAGCCGAGTGAATGCAATCGGCTCCAAGGTATGATATGTTTAAATGGATCCTAATTCCGAGTGGTTACAAAAACGTCTTGTAAAGTATCGGTCCAATGAGAACGATATGTATGAGTCTATAGAGGAGTTGGATGACATGGATAAACTTGACAAGGTTTTACATCAGCCGATCCGTTAGAAGAGGTAGATATTGGAGATGGTTCAGTCACTCGACCGACATTTATAAACAAAAATTTTAAAGCCGATTGTAAGGCTAAGTTAATCGAGCTATTGAAGAATATGTTTGTTGCTTTGCATGGGAATCATGAGATGCCAGGAGTTAAGCCGAGAGCTAGTGGAACATCGGTTGCCTATAAAGGCCGGTTTTAGACCTTAAACAGTCGGCCAGAAAATTTAATCCGAAAACATATGACCGGATCAAGGAAGAGATCGGTCGACTGCTTGAGCTAATTTCATTCGACCTTGTAGGTATGCCGAAGTGGATTTCTAACATTGTCCAAGTAGAGAAGAAAGGATCTGGCAAGTTGGGTGTGCATTGACTTTCAGAGATTTGAATAGGGCTACACCCAAAGATGAGTATCCTATGCCAATAGCCGATATGCTTATTAATGATGCTTCTGGACATAAGGTTATTAGCTTTCTAGATGGTAATTGCCGGATACAATCAAATTTTTATGGCCAAGAGGACATGTACAAGACAGCTTTTCGATGCCCTGGTTTCCTTGGTTTATTCGAGTGGACAGTGATGACATTCGGATTAAAAAATGCTGGCACGTATCAAAGGGCTATGAATTTGATTTTTCATGATTTACTCGGTGTCATACTTGAAGTTTATATTGATGATATTGTTGTCAAATCGGATGCTTTTGAATCTCACTTGGCCGATTTGCGTTTAGCTTTTGAAAGAATGAAAAAGTATGGATTGAAAATGAATCCTTTGAAGTGTGCTTTCGGCGTGTCAGCTGGCAAGTTTTTGGGTTTCATTATTCATGAAGATGGTATAGAGATTGATCCCAAAAAGATAGAGGCTATACAGAAGGTGGAGGCTCCAACATGCAAGAGAGATATGCAAAAGTTCCTTGGCAAGGTCAATTATTTGAGAAGGTTCATAGCTAATCTATCAGGGAAAGTTGATGCATTTACTCCTATCCTTCGGTTAAAGAATGATGCTGATTTCACTTGGGGGGCAAAACAGCAAGAAGCATTTGATATGATCAAGAATTATTTGTGCACTCCTCCGGTGATGAAAGCACCCAAGCATAGGGAACCCTTCAGACTTTACATTGCAGCAGAGGAAGGAGTTATTGGTGCTGTTCTAACTCAAGAGACCGAAGGAAAAGAGCATGCCATCACTTATTTGAGCCGCCGCTTATTGGACGCAGAGACAAGGTATACATTTATTGAGAAATTATGTCTATGCTTATATTATGCTTGCACAAAACTGAGACATTATTTAGTGCCGAGTGTTTGTGTAGTAGCTTGTCAAACCGATGTCATTAAATACATGTTGCATAGGCCAATTCTTAGTGGTAGAATTGGCAAGTGGGCTTATGCTTTGATTGAATATGATTTGGCTTATGAATCTCTAAAATCCATGAAAGGCCAAATTGTTGCTAATTTCATTGTTGAACATCGGATTAATAACAAGCATGATGTTGATATGAACCTTGTTTCATTAGTACCATGGAGATTATACTTTGATGGTTCAGTTTGTAGCAATGGCCAAGGTGTTGGTATTGTTTATATATCTCCTCATGGTGCTGTTTTTGAAGCCTCATGCCGCTTAGAATATTTTTGCACAAACAATCAAGCTGAATATGAAGCATTGTTATTCGGCCTAGAGATGTTACTTGGTATAGGTGCTACACATATTGAGGCTTATGGTGATTCGTTACTAGTGGTGCAGCAAATATCCAAAGTCTTTCAGTGTTTGGACGAATCACTTAATGTTTATCTTGATAGATGTCTAGATATAATTTCTACTTTGGATTGCTTTAGCATCGCTCATATATCTAGACATGACAATTGGAAAGCAAATGAATTGGCACAACAAGCATCCGGATATCATGTTGATCATGGCATGTTTCATATCTCTCAAAGACCGATGTCTTGTCTTGCCAATAGGGGAGAGGCCGAACCTGAACCCACTAATTCGGCCATTAACAAAAAGTCTAGTGCAGGTGAGAATCCCGACTGGAGGAAGCCCATTGTTGATTACTTGTGCAATCCGAGTGAAAGGGTGGACAGGATGTTCGGCGTATGGCTTTCAAGTATACAATGAGAGATGATGGTCTTTATCGCCGAACCGTCGATGATGTTCTTCTAAAGTGTTTGGACGAGGACCAGGCAAGAGTTGCTATGGGAGAAGTACATGAAGGTATTTGTGGCACTCACCAGTCGGCTCCCAAGATGAAATGGTTATTGCGACGTGCTGGGTTTTATTGGCCGACTATGATTAATGATTGCTTCAGATATTATAAGGGGTGTGAAGCTTGTCAAAAGTTTGGTGATATTCAATTGGCTCCTGCTGCTATGTTACATCCTATTATCAAACCGTGGCCTTTCAGAGGTTGGGGTTTAGATTTCATTGGACAAATCCATCGTCTTCCTCAAAAGGGCATCGGTTCGTATTGGTGGCAACTGATTATTTCACTAAATGGTCTGAAGCAGTACCTCTCAAGAACATGACGCATACTAGAGGTAATTCAATTCATAGAGCACATTATTCATAGATTCGGTATTCCTCAAACGTTAACTACAGATCAAGGTTCATCTTTCATGTCACACCAAGTCAGAGAGTTTGCCGAATCTTATAACATAAAGTTGCTCAATTCCTCTCCATATTATGCCCAAGCTAATGGACAAGCTGAGTCTAGCAATAAAATTTTA
Source organism: Triticum urartu (assembly GCF_003073215.2). Taxonomy (NCBI): domain Eukaryota; kingdom Viridiplantae; phylum Streptophyta; class Magnoliopsida; order Poales; family Poaceae; genus Triticum; species Triticum urartu. The sequence goes on from NC_053028.1 coordinate 669,366,513, forward strand.
ATCAAGCTCATCAAGAAGAAGATTGAGGATAATCCAAGGAGATGGCATGACTTGTTGTCTGAGGCATTATGGGCACATAGAATCTCAAGGCATGGTGCTACGAAAGTGACTCCATATGAGCTAGTATATGGTCAGGAGGCTGTTTTACCGGTGGAAGTAAATTTGAATGCTTTGAGAATAGCCAAACAAAATGATTTATCGGCAATAGACTTCTATAACTTGATGATGGACAACATTGATGAGGTTGCTGATAAACGTTTGGCTGCTTTGAATGCCATAGAGAGAGATAAGTTGAGGGTGGCAAGGGCTTACAATAAGAAAGTCAAGTTGAAGAATTTTCAAGTTGGTGATCTCGTTTGGAAAGTGATTCTGCCGATTGGTTCAAGAGATAGAAAATTCGGGAAGTGGTCTCCAAGTTGGGAAGGTCCTTTTAGAATTACAAGAGTTGTTCCCGGAAATTCATATTTGGTGGAATCAATACAAGGGGCATTGTTACCTCGAGCTCTCAATGGCAAATATTTGAAGAAGTACCACCCGAGTGTGTGGCAGGAAGCCTAAGTGGGCAATGGCCGATATACGATTATCGCCCTTAGCACAAACATGGCCGATACATAATTATCGCCCTGAGAAAAATAAATGGCCGATGGAGTGTTGATATCGTCCTTAGAACAAACACTATGCATATTATTTTTCGGCGTGCAAGCTTTGCCGAAAAACAGGGGGGCATGTGTTGACACCTGATTTTGGCAAGATACAGATTGCAATGAAGATGGTCTCGAGTGAATGAGTTTTCAGCATAAAAAGATTCACGTCACCGAGTGGAACCACTTAGATGTTTCGGTTACATTCATTCGACTTTATCTTACGGACCGAAACTATACTCCGAGTGGCATAGTTCAATGTTCCGAGTGGTTTGCAGCCAATCACGTCATCAAAATGACCTCGGATTAAGGAGCACTCTTAAGGAATTGTCTTCGTCTCGTCAAGGCAATTGATTTTGATATATAAATCATCTCAATCCGAGTTCATATGCAAAAGTTAGAGGCAATATACTGCAGACTGAACCTCAACGGAAATATGACGCGAGGTGCCACACACTTGTCTGATAGGTTGCGTGAGTAATTCGGCCATCAATACGGCCTTCAATCGAAAAACCTTCAACACGGAAAAGTTTCGTCTCGTCGAGGCGATTGATTTTCATATATAATTCGTCTCAATCCGAGGTCGTATGAGGCCTGGAGAGACAAATCAAGATCGGGCTATGTTTTCAGTCAGAAATCCGAGTGAAAAGTTTACCATCCGAATGAAAGTTTACAGTCGGGTGAAAATTTACCGGTCGAGTGAAAGTTTGCTGACCGAATGAACTTATTATTATCCAAGTGTAAATATAGTCATCTGAGTGGAAATATGATCATCCAAGTGAAATTGTCGTCCAGGTGAAAATATTTCGAGTGAAAAGATTACCATCGGGAGAAAAACTTGCCGATTGAATAAGATAGTGCCTTCCGAGTGGAAATATAGTCATCCGAGAGGAAATAAAGTCATCCGAGTGAAAGATTGTCTTCCGAGTGAAAAAGTCCAATCGAATGATCCGAGTGAAAGTGTCTAATATCCGAGTGGATGAGCTCAAGTCCGAGTGAAATTGAACATGTGCTCGAAAGTTTATCAAAATGACCTTGGATGAAGAAGTGTTCAATACAGAAGTTGTGCGTATCATCAAGACGGTAAACTTTGATTTTGGAGTCATCATCATCAGAGATAATATATAGCCTACAAATTCACTACGAGACTCGGATAATCCAGTCTACTGCAAGACCGAGTCCGACTGGAAGATAAAGATGACCTCGAAAAGTATTCAAGATGGCCTTATTTGAAAAAGTGATCAACATGAGAGTTGTTCGTATCGTCGAGGCGCACAAGTTTGATATTTGGGCCGTCTCGATCGGAGATCATATGCAAGCCCGGCGGCCCGCGCAAGAAGGAAGACAGAGTTTGGGCCAGATTCAGACTGAATCCGAGTTGGAATAGAATTAGGACTCTAGGACGTGAATTGATGTAATTTTTCTTGTAAGGAAAGCCTAGATGAATCCTTTACTTGTACGGGAAGTCCAGCCGCCTCTTATATATGTTGGGGGTGACGGCCGATTGAACAACACACAATCGAACAAATCAATATACTACTTTTTCATCTACGTTTTATCTCTCCACCGTTTTTCTATCTCGTTCTTCGCTGTTCTTCGTGTTTGAGAGCTGCGAATCCCGAGGCTCTAGGGGCGAGCGAATCGACCTAGGGCAGCCCATAGCCGCCGCACTCCCTGACGGGGTCCCTCCCGGGGGTGTGGGGTTTTCGGGTCTGCAAAAGCGCCCGTCGACTGTCTTGCGTATCGCGCTGTCGGTCGGGTCTCCTTCGACGTGAGCTGCGGTGCATCACCCAGCGTCGAGGGTACACGTGACGTTCGTGTGTCAACATTATGCATTACATTATATAGTTTCAGGTTCATTACCAGATTGTGTTTCAGCATAAAAAGAAATAAATCATTTGGATTCTCAGGTGTTTCAGCAATAGGTTCACTAGAAGCATGCAAAGTCCTATCATTTTTCTTTTTCTTCCTTTTAGAAGGACTAGGTGCATCTATATTATTTCTCTGAGAATCTTGCTCAATTCTCTTAGGGTGGCCTTCAGGATAAAGGTTCCTGAGTCATTCTACCAGTTCTAGTAGCCACTCTAACAGCATAATCATTATTCTTACTATTCAATTCATTGAGAAAATCATTTTGAGCTTTAAGTACTTGTTCTACTTGAGTGGTAACCATAGAAGCATGTTTACTAATAAGTTTAAGTTCACCTTTGACATTAGCCATATAATCACCCAAGTGTTCAAGCATATCAGCACTGCGGTTTAATTCTCTACGAAAATAAGCATTGAAGTCTTCTTGGTTAACCATAAATTTATCAAACTCATCTAAGCATGGGGTAGCAAACTTAGTAAATGGGACTTCAGCTTTATCATATCTAAAGAGAGAATTTACCTTTACTACCTGTGTCGGGTTATCAAGACCATGTATTTCTTCAATAGGAGATGGGTTAAAATTATGCATTTCTTCGACAGGCGGTAAATTAAGACCATGTATTTCTTCAATAGGAGGTAAATTCTTAACATCTTCAACTTTAATACCCTTTTCTTTCATGGATTTCTTTGCCTCTTGCATATGCGCAGGGCTGAGAAATAGAACACCTCTCTTCTTCGGAGTTGGTTTAGGAATAGGCTCAGGAAGTGTCCAATTATTTTCATTAGTCAACATATTATTTAATAGAATATCAGCTTCATCCAGTGTTTTTTCCCTGAAAACAGAACCAGCACAACTACCCAGGTAATCTCTGGAAGCCTCGGTTAGTCCATTACAAAAGATATCAAGTATTTCATTTTTCTTAAGAGATGATCAGGCAAAGCATTAAGTAATTGGAGAAGCCTCCCCCAAGCTTATGGGAGACTCTCTTCTTCAATTTGCACAAAATTATATATATATATATATATCCCTTAAAGCAGCTTGTTTCTTATGAGCAGGGAAATATTTAGCAGAGAAGTAATAAATCATATCCTGAGGACTACGCACACAACCAGGATCAAGAGAATTAAACCATATCTTAGCATCACCCTTTAATGAGAATGGAAATATTTTAAGGATATAAAAGTAACGAGGTTTCTCATCATTAGTGAATAGGGTGGCTATATCATTTAATTTAGTAAGATGTGTCACAACAGTTTCAGATTCATAGCCATAAAAAGGATCAGATTCAACCAATGTAATTATATCAGGATCAACTGAGAATTCATAATCCTTATCAGTAACACAGATAGGTGAAGTAGCAAAAGCAGGGTCAGGTTTCATTCTAGCATTAAGGGATTGCTGCTTCCATTTAGCTAATAACCTCTTTAGATCATATCTATCATTGCAAGCTAAAATAGCTCTAGCAGATTCTTCATCCAGAACATAACCCTCAGGAACAACAGGCAATTCATATTTATTAGGGGGGAGTCTTCATCATCACTTTCATCAATATTATATGTTTCAATAATTTCATTCTCTCTAGCCCTAGCAAGTTGTTCATCAAGAAATTCACCAAGTGGCATAGTAGTATCAAGCATAGAAGCAGTTTCATCATAAGTATCATGCATAGCAGAAGTGGCATCATGAATAACATGCGACATATCAGAATCAATAGCAGAAGCAGGTTTAGGTGTCGCAAGCTTACTCAAAACACAAGGTGAATCAAGTGCAGAGCTAGATGGCAGTTCCTTACCTCCCCTCGTAGTTGAGGGATAAATCTTGGTTTTCGGATCTCTCAAGTTCTTCATAATGATAAGCAGATATAAATCCCAAGTGACTCAAAGAATAGAGCTATGCTCCCCGGCAACGGTGCCAGAAAATAGTCTTGATAACCCACAGTTAGGGGATCGCAACAGTTTTCGAGGGTAGAGTATTCAACCCAAATTTATTGATTCGACACAAGGGGAGCCAAAGAATATTCTCAAGTATTAGCAGCTGAGTTGTCAATTCAACCACACCTGGAAACTTAATATCTGCAGCAAAGTATTTAGTAGCAAAGTAATATGATAGTAGTGGTAACGGTAGCAAAAGGTAATGATAGCAAAAGTAATGTTTTTGGTATTTTGTAGTGATGATAGCAATAGCAACGGAAAAGTAAATAAGCGAAGAACAATATATGGAAAGCTCGTAGGCAATGGATCGGTGATGGAGAATTATGCCGGATGCGGTTCATCATGTAACAGTCATAACCTAGGGTGACACAGAACTAGCTCCAATTCATCAATGTAATGTAGGCATGTATTCCGAATATAGTCATACGTGCTTATGGAAAAGAACTTGCATGACATCTTTTGTCCTACCCTCCCGTGGCAGCGGGGTCCTAATGGAAACTAAGGGATATTAAGGCCTCCTTTTAATAGAGTACAGAACAAAGCATTAGCACATAGTGAATACATGAACTCCTCAAACTATGGTCATCACCGGTAAGTATCCCGATTATTGTCACTTCGGGGTTAACGGATCATAACACATAATAGGTGACTATAGACTTGCAAGATAGGATCAAGAACTCTCATATATTGATGAAAACATAATAGGTTCAGATCTGAAATCATGGCACTTGGGCCCTAGTGACAAGCATTAAGCATAGCAAAGTCATAGCAACATCAATCTCAGAACATAGTGGATACTAGGGATCAAACCCTAACAAAACTAACTCGATTACATGATAAATCTCATCCAACCCATCACCGTCCAGCAAGCCTACGATGGAATTACTCACGCACGGCGGTGAGCATCATGAAATTGGTGATGGAGGATGGTTGATGATGACGATGGCGACGGATTCCCCTCTCCGGAGCCCCGAACGGACTCCAGATCAGCCCTCCCGAGAGGTTTTAGGGCTTGGCGGCGGCTCCGTATCGTAAAAACATGATTTCTTCTCTCTGATTTTTCTCTCCCCGAAACCAAATATATAGAGTTGGAGTTGAGGTCGAAGGAGCTCCAGGGGGCCCACGAGGTAGGGGCACGCCCTAGGGGGGCAGCGCGCCCCCACCCTCGTGGACAGGTGGTGGCCCCCCTGGTCTTCATCTTTTGCAAGGATTTTTTATTATTTCCGAATAGATGTTCGTGAAGTTTCAGGTCATTCTGAGAACTTTTGTTTCTGCACATAAATAACACCATGGCAATTCTGCTGAAAACAACGTCAGTCCGGGTTAGTTCCATTCAAATCATGCAAGTTAGAGTCCAAAACAAGGGCAAAAGTGTTTGGAAAAGTAGATACGATGGAGACGTATCACTCCCCTAGTCCAATTCGGAGTAGGCCCATGGGGGGGCGAGCCCAGCCCTAGTGGCTTCTCCTCTTTTTCCTTTAAAGCCCACTAAGGCCCATATGTACTCCCGTATTCCCGTAACTCCCCTGGTACTCCGAAAAATACCTAGATCACTCGGAACCTTTTCGATGTCCGAATATAGCCTTCCAATATATCGATCTTTACAGCTCGATTATTTCGAGACTCCTCGTCATGTCTGTGATCTTATCCGGGGCTCTAAACAACCTTCAGTACATCAAATCACATAAACTCATAATACTGATAGTCACCGAACGTTAAGCGTGCGGACCCTACGGGTTCGAGAACTATGTAGACATGACTGAGACTCATATCCGGTCAATAACCAACAACGGAACCTGGATGCTCCTATTGGCTCCTACATATTCTACGAAGATCTTTATCGGTCAAACCGCATAACAACATATGTTGTTCCCTTTGTCATCGGTATGTTACTTCACTAGTAGAAAAGGGGGCAAAGGTCCAGGCCGGGTCAGCCCATTAGTCCCGGTTCAGTCCAGAACCGGGACCAATGGGGCATTGGACCCGTTCATGAGCCCAGGGGGCCGGCCGGGCCACGTGGGCCATTGGTCCCGGTTCTCTGGACCTTTTGGTCCCGGTTGGTGGGACGAACCGGGACCAATGGGCCTCGCTCCTGGCCCACCACCATTGGTCCCGGTTGGTGGCTTGAACCGGGACCAAAGGCTCCCCTTTAGTCCCGTTCATGCCACCAACCGGGACCAATGAGGTGCCTATATATACCCCCTCGCGTAAGAGCAGAGCACACTGCTCTGTTTTTTCTGGCCGAGGGGGAGAGGGCTTGGTGGTGCTCTAGCTCACCTCCTATGCACACAAGGTGTTCGATGGAATGCCCGAGCCACACTACTTAAGCTTTCTCCTCTCCAAGCTCGACCTCCAAGCTCCATTTTCCTCAATATTTGTCTAGGTTTAGCGGTCCGTCACGCCCCGTCCCCGTCTTCACCGCCGTCGATCACCCGCGCCGAGCTCATCCGCACCACCGTGGTGAGCCTCTTGTTCTTATCTTCTTTCTGAAAGGAAAAATATTCTTACTTGTATGTTTACATAGATACTTGTATTATTTTCTTACTTTTATTATTGCATCTTATATAGTGCGATGGTTTTGGTATCCGCCCCCGTCGGCCCTCGTCCTGTCTATGATTCAGATGTGGTATATATATTTTATAACTATTGGTTCATTTATTGTTTATGAAAATTATGCCGACCAACGTGACATAGATTTTATTTATCTAGGAGGTATGTGAACCGGAAATTCCAACCGACCCTATTGTCGAGAGGTTAAATTTAGTTGAAGAAGAAAACAATTTCTTGAAGGAAAAAATAAAAAAATTGAGGAGGAGAAGATGATATTGGAGTTGCATGTTGCGGATGTCGTCGATGATCACAAGATCAAGATGGATGCAATGCGCTTGAAGATTAGAAAGATTAGAAAATATGCCATTCATACCGAGGCTTGGTATCATTATGCCGTTGGATCAATTGTTACCTTGGTTGCGATTATGATCGCATTTGTTTTCGCATTGAAATGTTTTACATAGTTTCAATGTATGGTTTAATTAATTAGATGCTCTGGAGAGCTATATGTTGTTAGATGAGAACTATGTATGTACTTTGGTTTTAATGTGATGATGAACTTCTATTAATTTGGACACTTAATTATATATAATGCACGCAGATGAACCGGCAATGGATGTACGGTGACAGACACACCTGCGAGTACATTAAGGGCGTGCATGAGTTTCTCGATGCGGCTGAGGCAAACAAGAAGAATGGTTTTATGTGTTGTCCATGCACTGAATGTGGGAATACAAGGTCTTACTCTAACCGGAAAATCCTTCACTCCCACCTGCTTTACAAGGGTTTCATGCCACACTATAATGTTTGGACGAGGCACGGAGAAATAGGGGTTATGATGGAAGACGGCGAAGAAGAAGAGTACGATGACAACTATGTGCCCCCTGAATACGGTGATGCTGCAACGGGGGGAGCTGGTGAAGATCAAGAGGAACCAGACGATGTGCCCAATGATGCTGCAACGGGTGAAGCTGCTGAAGATCAAGAGGAACC
>NC_053028.1:669375497-669473244 GCF_003073215.2 Triticum urartu
CATTTGATTAACGGGATCACATCATTAGTTGAATGATCTGATTGACATGACCCATTCCATTAGCTTAGCACCCGATCGTTTAGTATATTGCTATTGCTTTCTTCATGACTTATACATGTTCCTATGACTATGAGATTATGCAACTCCCGTTTGCCGGAGGAACACTTTGTGTGCTACCAAACGTCACAACGTAACTGGGTGATTATAAAGGTGCTCTACAGGTGTCTCCAAAGGTACATGTTGGGTTGGCGTATTTCGAGATTAGGATTTGTCACTCCGATTGTCGGAGAGGTATCTCTGGGCCCTCTCGGTAATGCACATCACCAAAGCCTTGCAAGCATTGCAACTAATGAGTTAGTTGCGGGATGATGTATTATGGAACGAGTAAAGAGACTTGCCGGTAACGAGATTGAACTAGGTATGGGATACCGACGATCGAATCTCGGGCAAGTAACATACCGATGACAAAGGGAACAACGTATGTTGTTATGCGGTCTGACCGATAAAAGATCTTCGTAGAATATGTAGGAGCCAATATGAGCATCCAGGTTCCGTTATTGGTTATTGACCAGAGACGTGTCTCGGTCATGTCTACATTGTTCTCGAACCCGTAGGGTCCGCACGCTTAAGGTTACGATGACAGTTATATTATGAGTTTATGCATTTTGATGTACCGAAGTTTGTTCGGAGTCCCGGATGTGATCACGGACATGACGAGGAGTCTCAAAACGGTCGAGACATAAAGATTGATATATTGGAAGCCTATGTTTGGATATCGGAAGTGTTCCGGGTGAAATCGGGATTTTACCGGAGTACCGGGAGGTTACCGGAACCCCCGGGAGGTATATGGGCCTTAGTGGGCCTTAGTGGAAGAGAGGAGAGGTGGCCATAGATGGGCCGCGCGCCCCTCCCCCCCCCCCTCCCTTGGTCCGAATAGGACAAGGGGAGAGGGGCCGTCCCCCCTTCCTCCTCTATCTCTCCTCTTTTCCCCCCTGGCGCGCCTCCTCTTGGCCGGCCAGCCCCCCTCCCTTTGAGCCTTTATATAGGAGGCAAGGGGCACCCCTAGAGACACAAGTTGATCCACGTGATCATATTCTTAGCCGTGTGCGGTGCCCCCTTCCACCATAGTCCTCGATAATATTGTAGCGGTGCTAGGCGAAGCCCTGCGACAGTAGAACATCAAGATTGTCACCACGCCGTCGTGCTGACGGAACTCTTCCCCGACACTTTGCTGGATCGGACTCCGGGGATCGTCATCGAGCTGAACGTGTGCTAGAACTCGGAGGTGCCGTAGTTTCGATGCTTGATCGGTCGGGCCGTGAAGACGTACGACTACATCAACCAAGTTAACGCTTCCATTGTCGATCTACAAGGGTACGTGGATCACACTCTCCCCCTCTTGTTGCTATGCATCACCATGATCTTGCGTGTGCGTAGGAAATTTTTTGAAATTACTACGAAACCCAACACCTACCCAATCGACAAACTCTCTTGAGGCCACCCAAATTTACCAAGTTAAAAGAGCGTTGTCGTTGAGGCCACCCCGAACCCTTAAAGCATTGTTGAGGCCACCACAAACGCTTGAAGCGTTGCCGAGGCCACCCCGAACCCTAGAGAAGCGTCGAGGCCAGGCCACTAATATGATTCCTTATTGTGCTTAGCTAGCTAGTTCTATGTTTGCCACTAATATATCCATCTGTCATGTTTGAATAATAATTGTCATGTTGTAAATATTTGCATAAACTATGGATCCGCACCCCCGAGATGAAGCAACAGAAGCGGTGTTGGGGAAGATAATCGCACACGGAAGTGATGCCGTCTTGTCGTTTCTCAACGACACATGCACCGATGGTCTGGAAAGACAGGATGAAGAAGCAGGCTACGACGATGATCAAACAATGGAGGAGGAAGGACACTGTGATGATGGCTCTGGTGACCGAATGGAGGGGGAAGGACACCGTGATGACGGCTCTGGTGACCGAATGGAGGGGGAAGGACACCGTGATGACGGCTCCGGTGACCGAACGGAGTCCGACCAGGTATATATATTAATTAATTAAGCATGTGCTAACTATAGCTAATTGATGCATTAATTGTTTTTGGTATGTACACATATTAACTCTCTTTTTTTTTCCTTCTTTTCAAGCCCTCCGGATCGAGCAACACTTCGGTAACGAGACGAGGCCCGAAGAGAAAGTTGCGCGCGGATGAAAGGTACACGATCATCGAAATTGATCGCGCTGGCCAACCGATTGAACCCCTCCGGACCAAGCAAAAATTTAATGCTCAGTGCGGGGTTCTAGTTAGGGATATGATCCCGATCAGCATTGAGCAATGGTTGAAGCCTAAGGACAAAGACTCTCATGTGTCTTATGTCAGCGATAGGCAGAAAGCTGATCTTTGGACCGCGCTGCAGGAAAATTTCAGCTTCTTGCCAGAGGAGGATCCGAAGAATCCAGTTAAAAAGCCAATGATCAAGGCTTATGCTCTTAAGAAGATGGCTGAGCTATTCAGGAGGTGGAAGAATGAGCTGAAATCATCGTTTGTCGACCAAGACAAGACTCTAGAATTCATCGGCTGATTTGAGAAGATCAAAGATCAGTGGCCCGCATTTGTCACCAAAAAGAAATCTGAGAGAGCAGCGAAGATGTCAGCGACAAACAAGAAAAATGCTGCAAAGAAGAAGCATCACCATCGCACGGGGTCAGGTGGCTACCTGAAAGCCCGGCCGTTGTGGGACAAGGCTGAGAATGACCTCATTGATAAAGGGATCGAACCAGAGACGCGACACTGGCCAGACCGTTGTAGAACTTGGTTCTTCGGGGTTGGGGGAAAATTGGACCCTGTAACAGGGAAGTGCGTTTGGACCAACGAGCAGCTGAACACACCCATCGAGAAGCTTCAGGAGTATATCGAAAAGGCGCAGCAAGGGGCGTTCGTTCTGGACAGAGAGAACGACGAGCTCACTGAGGCCCTCAGAATCCTGAGCACCCCGGACGGACACGAGGCATGCCAGGCTCCCTTTCGTGGAAGGCTGGATTTTCCGACGCAGGCGGTTACAAACGCCGGGAGAGGAAGAAGAAAAAGGAGTTGACCCAACTACAGGCGCTGCACGCAAGGGTACAAGCGCTAGAGGAACGAGACGAGGCCCGCAGCACGCGACCTGCCGAACCTGCTACACCCGAAGCTACCCCGCCATCTCAGCAGAGAAGCAGTATGGCTTCCATGGAGCTGCTTCAGGAGCCTGTCTTCACGACTCCTGCTAGTTACCCCGTGGATGCTATCACGGCGTCTCAGAATTGCTACCTTATTACGAAGTGGATGGAACTGAAAGTCAAGGCGGCTGTTGGCTCTGTTGCACCTCCTGAACCTGGCGCAACTTTTCACTGCCGGCCGATTCCAAAAGAATATGCTAGGATGATGGTGGATGAAATCACAAAAGGATTTGAGGTCCTCCAGTGTGACCACCCTATGGGTGACGGGGAGACTCGGCTGGGTTCTTGTCTGAAGACTCCATGCCTATGGCGGAAGGAGCTCATCAACCTTCTGAACTGGACGCCTCTGCCTCCTCCTCCTCCTCCTCTGGCGAGTCAGGGAACTCCGCCTCCTCCTCCGACGAGTGATCAGGGCACTCAGCCTCCTTCTCTGACGCGTGGCAGCACTCCGCCTCCTTCTCCGCCTGCGCTGGCGCGCCCGAGTAGCCACCAGCCTCCTCCTCCGGCGCGTGGCGGCACTCCGCCTCCTTCTCCGCCTGCGCTGGCGTGCCCGAGCAGCCACCAGCCTCCTCCTTCTCTGCCTCGCCAGCAAGGGCGGAAGAGACCCGCCGCCGCCCCGGCTGCTCCGGCGCGTCGTAGTCCTTCTCCTCTGCCTCATAAGCAAGCACGAAATAAGACAGCGCAGCCGCTCCGTCTGCTCTGGTGTCTAGCAGTACAGCCAGAGGCGGGAGGCAATACAGATTCGGTCCACCTCTCAAGCCTCTAGAGAAGTTACCATACGAGAGGACCGTGGAATAAAACGTGAAGATCGTGGAAAAAGAAGTGAAGGACTTCTTTGAAGGGGTGAAAGCAAAGAGACATCCACCTCCGGAGGAGAAGGTAGACCGAGTGAAAGCAAAGCGCACTATCGATGCCCTGAGTTAACCACCAAAGTCTCCGCTGAAAAACAACTATGAGCGCATTACTGCAAAGGTATATATCAAAGCGAAGCGATCGGGAAATACTATCAGTGATCGAAGGTTAGCAGAACGATGAGTTGGGAAAAAATGGCCAGCTCGGCGAACAAGCGGACCAATCGTGCCCCCCACTCAAGGTGTCTAGCGATATCGTCGCTAATGATCGAGGGATGGTGCCCGGTTATAGCAATCTTGAAGATTACCCGCCCGACGATGTACATTATGATTTGTTGGAGGTGGAAGAACACGAATACCATTAAGGGAAGCCTCTTGTCAAAGATGAAAAATCTCTAACAACGATGATGCAAAGATTCCATGATTGGTACATGAAAACCTGCAGAGAGTCTGGGGGCACGGATACTTTGTATCTAAATGTTAAAGAGGAGCACGACCTCATTGGAATTGATTTGTTGACTGTTCCATTTGAGGAGTTCTTCCAGTGGTTCAATCAAAAGGCCCTCGATAAATTAACGGTCACTTGCTACTGTCTGTAAGTACTACTTCTGTCATTAAGTCTCTATATATAGCTCAGCTCTTTCATTGCATGTATATATGATTATCCTCACTATATTATGCAGATTGAAGATCGTCGAGTGCAGAAAAGCAGAAATGTATGATATTGGGTTCATTAACACAAATCTCATAGATCAATTTGAGGTTGAAAAGAACGCCGATGATGCTGAGGCCAACTTGCTCAAATCATTGATAATAAATCAAAACAAAGATAAAATACTCTTTCCTTACAACTTCGAGTGAGTGTTACTGTCTTGTGCATATTCGGTTTCCCTTATTACTCGAGCGAGGTTAAAATAATGTAATTGATGAGTTATGCATGCGTGCGCAGCTTCCACTATATTCTCCTGGAGATTAAGCTTGAGTAGGGACTAGTAACCGTCTTAGACTCGAGACAAAAATCTCCCGAGACCTATGCGGACATGACTACAATGCTCGAGAAGTAAGTTCAATCAATCATTATCGCACCATATCGGCAAATTTTTGTTCATTTCCTGATATCAAGTAATTGTTTTCTTTGTCTCGCAGGGTTTGGAAAGTATTCACCGCACAAGCTCCGGGACTGCCGAAGGAGCTGCGATGGACATGCCCGAAAGTAAGTAGTACTAGCTAGCTAGTTCCACGCATCTCGATCCCGTTGATTCTAGCTACTTTCATCAATGCCATTTATAATGCTTCATTATCAGTTTAATTGCCCTCTATTTCTTGTAAAGTGCTTGTGGCAGGAACAAGGGAATGATTACTGTGGATACTACGTGTGCGAGTTCATCTACAATGTGACTTGCAAAGATAAGCGGGGCTACTCTAAAAGACAATTTGATGTGCGTAAGCAATAATATTCACAATTTCATTTTATTACACCATCATTTCTGTTGAGTTTCATTCATATATATGTATTAACCCCCTTCTTCAAATTAGAAGTGGGAGATGCGGAATGAACTCCTACCAGAAGATCGCATGAAAGCAATTCAAGAGGAATTAGCAGGATTCTTTCTTGACCACGTCATCAATAAAGCCGGAGAATACCATGTGGAACTTGATTTCACATGCTAGGGGATTGTAACAGATCTTACATATTGTATATGTATGCAGCCAGTAGCGTCAAATAGATAATACGAAAACTTGTTGTTCGACCAATCTCTCGGAGAAGGAGAGGTCGATCACTTCTCTCGGTATGCATGACAAACTTCTGTACTTAATGGTTTCCTTCATTTCTTACTAGCTAGCGTGTCGAGGGCCTCTCTATACGTATAGTACGTAGCATCGACTAAGCACGGAGATAAGAGAGGACACTTCTCTCTATTAATTAATTAGCTACCTAACACAATATATGAAACACCGTAATTAACCATACAAAACCCCCAAATCCACCCCCCTTTCAGAAAAAAAACAAAAACTCTAGCCCCTGAACAGCTGACGCGTGGATGCCTATTGGTCCCGGTTGGTGCCACCAACCGGGACGAAAGGCTCTCCTGCCTGGGCTCGCCACAGCGGCCACGTGGAGGCCCATCTGTCCCGGTTCGTATAAGAACCGGAACTAAAGGCCAAGGGCATTGGTAATGACCATTTAGTCCCGGTTCCGCAACCGGTACAGATGGGCCTTATGACCATTTAGTCTTGGACAGGATTTTGCTCCCAAGATGCCCATTAATCATAATCCTGGAGGAGCTGGATTCCAGGAGCTCAGTGATCCATCTATGACCGAATCCCCTTGCCGCAAGTATTTGTCGAAGCACCTCCCAATTGACACTGTCGAAGGCCTTTTGAAAATCAAGATTCAAGACAAACATGGCCGCTTCCGTTTTTTTGCTTGTTCTACTAACTCAGCTGCCAACACATAATTCTCAAGAATGTTCCTGCCCGAGAGGAAGCCAGACTGTAGTGGGTGTACCAGACTCGGTATTTGTCTCTGAAGCCTCATAGCAAGTACCTTAGAAGCTAGCTTGGGTAGGATGTGCACGAAGGAAATGGGTCTGAAGTCTCTGATATCCGTGGGGTTTTCCTTTTTTGGGAGCAACACGATGTGTGCAGTGTTGATATTGCGAAGGGGGGAGTTGTGATCATATAATTCATGGAAGAATTGCATCAAGTCGTCCTTCAACGTACCCTGGAAGTGCTTGTAGAACTCATTAGTGTACCCGTCTGGTCCTGGGCTCCGATTGTTGGGGCTTTTTTGGATTACTGATGCGACTTCACCCCATGTGAAGGGATCTTCTAGTGTGTTAAGAGAAGCATGTTGATATAGTCTGGACAGATTAACAGTAGGAAGGCAGGGAGATTCCTTCCCAAAAATGCTAGTGAAAAAGTCTGTTGATATCCCAATCTTGTCCTCCTCCCCAAAGAATTCCACTCCGTCCTTTATTAACACCTTAATCTTGTTCTTCCCGTGGTGGCAGTTTGCTGCAGCATGGAAGAACTTTGTGTTCTCATCACCGAGGGTGCAGCCCCGTATCTTCGCCCGGCGTCTCCATATACTTGCTTGCCGGAGAATCAGCTGTCGTGCTTTCTCATTCGCATGCTTCCTCAGAGAAGACTCAAGGTGAGACAAGCTTCTCCTTTCTTCCACGGCATCCATGTACGCAACAACGTGTTTGTAGTTTTCCAATGTGAGATGCAAAGGTGTTTGGTTGCGTCCCCATTTCCTTAGGGCTACTCTGGTCCTTCTTAGCTTGAAACTAAGGAGCGATGTTGCCGTGGCGAATGGCCTGGAGTCCCTGCTCCAACTGTCATTGATCAGGTCTATAGTTTCCGGGAGCTGCAGCCAATAGTTCTCAAAGCGGAAAAGAGAGCTCCTGGGTGTATCCGTTGAGCATTCCGGACATATATGGACGTGATCTTAAGTTGTTGCTGTCAGGTCAGATGCGGTGGTGTTCAGAAAGCCCAGGTTCTAATCGGCGTTTGCCAGCACTTTATCTAGCTTTATCAGAGTTGGTTGTTCTCTTTTGTTCGACCAGGTGAAATATCTATTCGCCACCTCTATATTGTCAAGAGCTCTCTCTCTGATCCATGAATTAAACAGGTCCATCAGCACCCAGTTCTTCCTTCCCTGTGATTTTTCGTGTGCAAACCGGTACATGTTGAAGTCACCAAGCATGATCCATGGTCCCTGCACTTGCGCTGCAACTTGATCTATGACTGTGAAGAAATATGCTCGCTCATTCTCCTGGCACGGTGCGTAAACGGTAGACGGAGTGAAGCTGTCATTGTTGCTTCTGGACTGGAAGAGTGCAGTGATGCAAAATCTGTATCTGCTAATCTCAGTGGCCCTGAAAACATTCTCCTCCCAGGCAACCAGCAAGCCTCCTAAGGTTCCAGAAGCTGGCATGTGAATGAAAGACTTGTGGATGGAGGGGAGGAAAGAGGTTGCCTTCATCGCGTCGATCTCCTGCAGCTTGGTCTCCTACAAACAAAGGACATTTGATCAACTGGACAGGAGTGCATCCTTGACTAGCGTACACTTGTTAGTATCACCAAGCCCTCTAACGTTCCAACAAGCGATCCGCATTAAGTTATGTGTGTGGCTCCAGGCAGTAAAAGAAGATGAGCAACAAGATAAGCTAAGGACTGACATTTGATTAAGCATAGGCTCTGGCGAGCGTACAAGGTTTGGCATGCGGAATAACAGGAAAGGGAAATATGAAACACAATCCAGATACAATGCCCATCGGGCTACAAACTAGGATGCAGAGCTACTAGAGTAAACGGGCACCAAAAAGGAAAAGGAAACATGGAGGGGGAACGATCCTTGCAGTTCCAGTAGTCAACTGTCTGTCTAGCCATGGGTAGACCTGGAGGACTCAGATGAAGCAGGGGAGGATGGCCCTGCGCCCGCTGTGATGTCGCTGAAGTTCAGGTTGCAGCAACGCGCAAGCAGCTTGGCCTTGCCCCTCGTGACCGGCCTTGGAGTGCTCTAGAGGGGTAGCTCGACGATCGAAGCCGCCGTCGGGTTCTTGCTCTTCTTCTTGCCTGTCGAGCAGCGGCCGCTCACCTCGCTCCCCGAAGGGCTAGCAGAGGCCTTGCGCTTGGATGCACGCTTGACAGGGTCCATGCGCACCCCATCATACAGCTACTGGATGGGTGAGCTGTGGCAGGGCAAGGCACGCGGGGCCGAATCCGCCACATCTGCCCCCCCCCCCCCCCCCCCGTCCGTTGCCGGCAGCATGGCGAGCGGCTGCGGCTCGGCGGGCGGCTTCTGCTCTGCGGACGGCTGTGTCGGCGCTTCCTCGACGAAGGGGCCGTCGGAGATGGTGATAGCCGCCGGTTGTAACAGCTGCATAGTCAGTGGGGTTGGCCTCCGGTCGGCGGCGAAGGGCTCAAGCTGTGGTGCTCTGCAGGAGCAGAATCTTGTGGCTATCTCGATAGGCAGGATAGCACAGGCGCCATCCTGCATATCAGTGCAGGCCATTGGAGAGAGGAATCCTGACGTGAGCATCCCAACAAAAGGGCCAGGCACTGGGCGGATGGGCCGCGTGCAGATGGGCCGTGCAGTAAGCACCTGGTGGGCCTGAATCCGGATCTGGGCTAGAGGTGACTTGGTGGCTGGGAAAGGAGGCTTGCCTGCCAATGATAGGAGAGGCCCAACATCTGGGATTAGAGAACTAGGGACGAACGGCTTTGGCGGGTGCTTGCACTCAATAGCTGGTAGGAGAGGTAGGGTGCAGGAACAGAATTCCCCTGATAAGGTTTTGGGCCAGAGCTTGAATAGGATGGACCGACAAGTGTGGTGCTCGATAGAGCCGACCGTGAGGTCAAAGCAGATGAAATGGCTCTGGTCACTTGCCGGACTGACAATCACCACCCCTGAGGTGGCCCGATAGTTGCTCATCTTGATGGAGAAAGTGAAGCTCAGCATGTCAGGGTCAAAGGCCACCTCAGCATGGGGTCATCTGACCTCGGTAGCTATGAGCTCGGGCTTGAGGCAAAGACGATCATCGTCCTCATGGGCTATCTCTTGGATGGTGGGGATGGCGAAGGTGTCGCACTTGCGGAGTCTAGGCTTGGCAACTAACTTGAGCATGGCGATGGAGTCACCAAAGGTAGCATAGCCCGGGTACTGGAAAGCGCAGAATGCTCGGTCGGCCATGCTCTCATGGACCACTCGTGTGGCGCGTGGGTTTGCATGCCCACGTCGCAGGCCACGAGTTGGAGCATGGTCACCATTTTCAGGGGGGAGGTTATGGTTAGGGTTTGGTGGGGAGGAGGGGGCGCCTAGCGTGCGTGCCACGTCCCAGACTTCATTGATGAGGACGTCGGCGTAGATGCCGATGCCGTCTATGCGGTGGAAGGCAAGGTGGTGGGGGATGTGCTGCAGGGCTTCTACTTTGGCGAGGACAAGGATGCATGAGAAGTCGTTCCCATGGAGGCATGCGTGCCCCAGCCCTATCAGGCTGGCGAAGCCGGCAATACTAGCCATCACTCCACGGCGATCCTAGAGCTCCAGAGGCAACTTCTCGAGGGATAGACTGACAATGTGGCGGAAGGCGAAGGAAAAGGCATTGTCTCCTGCATTGTGCGGCAGGATGTCGATGCTACGAGTGCCGGTCTCGATAGGACTCGCTCGCATGGCCGCAGCCTGCTCCTCCTCCCTAAGGAAAACTGCGTAAACAGTGCCTACAGCGCTCCCAGCATAGCGGACGACCGTGATGCCGAGCCGCTCCCTGAAGATGCGCTTGAGCCAGGGGAGGAAGCCAGGCATCAAGGGGGGGTGACGTTGACGAGGCAGCCAAGTGGATTTTGGTCAGGAAGTAGAGGGTAGTGAACGTCAAGGGAGATTGGACGACCTCGGATGACATGCTCCATGGGGGAAGGAGGTGCAGGAAGCAGGCGCGGGAGGGGGGGCTAGGGGCGTGCAGGAGGACGGGATGACTAGCGCGTTGTTGGAGAAGGGCGCCCGCTCCGTACCGCTATAAGTAGTCACGGAAGCAGAAGGTGGAGGAGCGGAACGGTGTGATGGATTGCATTGGGAGGAGATATGGCCCACCTGACGACAAGACCAGCACACTACAGGGTCACGGCAATCCTTTCTGCGGTGATCGAGCGACAAGCATCGAAAACATCTACGATGCAAATCTTTAGGCTTTGAAAGGCCCTTTACTACATTGGGCGCAATGCGACGTGCAGAGATCGCCTGATTCCGAGGAGGCAGGTTTGACAGCAGGGCGTGTAGGTAGGAATTATGAAGGAGAACAGGTGTGCCATTAGGTTGGTTCTCGCGTCCAGCGTCAGCAGATCCCCGACTAAGCGGATGTAATCTCTCCGCGTGCTGGAGGGGGGAGCGATCGGATTGGCGTGCATGCGCGGCTGTCAGCGGGTCCAAGGGGTTGGCAGGATTACGTCCGTGTTGAGCATGCAGACATGCAGGCTCCACTACAGCGTGCCGCGGGAAAACCGGAATAGAGGGTTCCGGCTCATCGCCCGACGAGGCAGGAGAACGTTGCATGGTGCATGGGTGGGGGCCAAGCAGCGATGGGAGGGGCGGCCGTGCACGACTAGGAAGAATGCTGCATGACGGTCCCTGGCAGCCAAAGGACGGTCCGTACGTTGCGGAGAAGGACATGTCAAACGCTCCGCATCGCCAGACTCGCCTACGAACGATCTCCCATGCAATGCTGGCATGCGCCACTTGAAATTCAAACAGACCAACGGTCAACGGCCGCACCCGAAAGCCGGCCGGATCACCGCCGAACCAGTGGTGCAGCAGATGAGCGACGAACGCCGGTGTGCAGAAAACCCCAACGGTCAACACCTCAGCCAGAAGAATGGTGGCCCGCCGGGGTCCGGCGATCACCGAGACGGTGATGCAGCCATATCGTTCGAGCATGCACCTTTCAAACCTGACCCCCTCTTCGTCAGGCGGCTCCATGACGCTCGCACAGCGAGCACCGGTGCGCCCAAGGCAGCGCAGGAGTTAGAGAACTGGAGCAAGGATCGGACAGAGAGAGGATCAAGAACCCTAAGATGCGTTCGACACTCGGGCAAAGATGAACAGACCTAGCTAATGCAAAGACGAACAGACCCTAACTAATGCAAGCAAGCAGAGCCACACCCGGAAGGGAAGCTAACGAGGAAAAAACGTAAGCCAGCGAGGAGCAGAGATGCAAGAGCCCTAAACCCTAACAAGAGCAAGCCAGGAGAAACAGTACTGCGGATCAGGTGAGCGGACCGTAGCTTTGCAAGGGCTTGGCGAGGTAGACAAGATGCAGCGTCAAGACAAGGAGCAAACCTGGCCGCCTCTCGGGTCATCAACTGTACCTGGGAGAGCCAAGGAGAGGCAGATTAGGCCGCGACGAAGAGTGTAAGGCACGCACTCTTCCTCAGATTATGGTGGACGCAGCGGCCGGAGCGGCCAGCGGCGGGAGTGGGTGGGCGCCGTAGCCGGAGCGGCCTGCGGTGAGGGAGGCTAGGGCGAGGGACCTTGGGGTAAATTCGCTCTTCGAAGTGCCTGCCCCACCGTACTCCTTTGGTCGACAAACCGTTTCCCAATGTACCTTGCACTTGGCCCCGATCGTCTTGTTCGAGCTTGACCAACGGAAAGCCCTCTTGATCTTGTTTAGGTTATCCAGAGAGCTAAGGGGGACAATAAGTGGTGTCATGGAACCATTTGGGAGGAGATGACCGACTTCACGAGGGCTGTGCGCCCAATAGTAGTGATATTTTGACCCTTCCAAGTGACCAATTTACCTGTTGTCTTGTCCTCGAGACACTGTTAATCCACCTTGTTGAGTTGCCATCTGAGAGATCTAGAAGGGTTTGACATGTGAGGAATCAAGAGTTTCTGGTGTTAGAAAGGCACGATTATTTTTCTGTCTTTCATAAACAAAGTAGTATCTCACGTCAAGAAAAAGGTATCCAAGACGACAGAGCAATAAACCTTGCAAGTAAACTCACGTATTATGGTGTAGCAGAAGCGCGCAGGGACATAGGGCATGCATGCACCGGCAGCTAGCACATCACGGCGCGAGGCACGAGATGCCCCCCTCACTCCCCGGCACGATCGAATGGAAGGGAAGCGTGCGGCGCCATTTTTAGCATGTGCATTCAGCTGGTCACGTACGTACGTAACCACGCCAGACCGCATTCAAGCTCGCCTGCAATATTTTTAATGGTCGCCACGCTGCCGTGTCCGGTGAGACGGAGGGGGACACACCACGCGCCTGTTGCATACCGTATGCATGTGTGGAATTTTGCGATATATATTATGATCGATGTACTGCGATATACTCTCTTCATCCTAAAATAAGTGTCGCTAATTTAATACAAAGGTGTACTAAATCGGGCGACACTAATTTTGGAATGAAAGTAGATTTCTAGTCAGATGTGCAGGTCAGGAAAGATTACATCGGCAGAAAGAGAGAAACGAAACTGGAGCTTCTGGGTTTCAGTGTCACTTTTTCCATCACCTCGTTAAGATGTACTGTCTGCCTTGCAGTCAAGATGGAACTTCTTATCATAACACAAAGCAGCTAGCAAGGCTATCTTTCTGTCTCTAGATCTCCTCTCTGCCGATCTCTGCAAAGACCTGCTTGGTCACATGCATGCATGGCCATTGCTACGCTTTAATTTACCTTGTGGACTTCTTTTTTTTTATGCTGCGAGGTTAATCACAGTGAGGTTAATGGTGACGTAACGAGACAAACAAGTTAGCTCTACGCCTTAACTACATTGGACCAGTAGTAGTAACCGATAGCTATCTACAAAGACAACAGGGACAGAAGTGTGGTGTCCGCTGTCAGCCTAGCGAAATGATGGAGGAACCAAAAACAATCAAGTAATGAATGAATGCAGATGAGTACGAGTACCCAGGAGTACAATCGAAATTCAAAGTACATTTCCCTCCAATTTTTTGACGTTTCCGGTGGCATTTTTTGCATGAAGAGCAAAAAAGTTAGATGGC
The DNA here is from genome assembly GCF_003073215.2 of Triticum urartu. Taxonomy (NCBI): domain Eukaryota; kingdom Viridiplantae; phylum Streptophyta; class Magnoliopsida; order Poales; family Poaceae; genus Triticum; species Triticum urartu. Next base: position 669,389,075 of record NC_053028.1, read on the forward strand.
CTACCTGAATGAATAATCAGCCCATGATCTGCCATAAAGTACATTTCCCTCCAATTTTTTGACGTTTCCCTTGGCGTTTTTGCCTGAAGAGCAAGCTTAGATGGCCTCCTTGAATGAATAATCGGCCTATGCATCTGCCATAGATGAGATGCTTCTGTGGGTCAGGTGCCCATAAGTTTCCTCTCGTCATCGCAGCCTGAGGAGAGGGACCAAATCAGGGGGTGTTTGTTTCCAGGGACTTTTTTGTGTAGAGACTAGAAAGACTTTTTTACCAAACGGAAGGGACTTTTTAGAGACTAAACTAGGCATTTGGGACTAAATGAAGAAGACTCTCAAGGAGAGTTTTTTTGGGACTTTTCCAACAATGCCCCTCCATGCACCCATTGGCCCGCCACCCCGTGATGTTATTTAATTGTTATTTTTTTTATATACTAGGGGTAACATGGTCATTTAATAACCTCTAGGAAAGGACTGGAAACTTTTTAGTCTCTGAAAACAAACAGGAAGAGACTTTTTAGGGACTAGAGACTTTTTAGTTGGGACTAGAAAAAGTCCTAGGACTAGAGAACCAAACACCACCTCAGTATCCACAGGGCAACCACTGTTGCTGGCTATAGTGGACAGGATTGCCAACTAATCTTCATTTCTTTCGTCCTTGCCATTGATCGTCATGTACTGTGGACCACCCTACAGAGACCTCCTGCTGCCCAGATTCATACGGGTTTATAGTCTGCGTTGTTTTGCGAGTAATTTGGTGGTTGAATTATATGCTCTGGTTAAATCGCAGTGTCATTACACTTATTTTGGGTTTCTAGCTACGTGACTGATATAGTTTTTCTTAGTAAATTTTGGTTTATCATCTCGTTTGACATTTTTACAATAATTATCATATTTATGAATTTTCACCATCTTACCCCACTTAGCGAAACTTGTGCCACATTTTTCCATTTTTTTAAAAAAAGGCATGTTCTGTCAAGTTGGTCCTACCTATAAAACCACATGGGGTGCACGCGATTTAGACAAATTTACTTCCGCAGTTGGTTTCTCCACACACTCGTTTTACGGGAAAGAAGTAAAATAAAAATAATTGACAGGAAACCAGTAAATATGTTCAAGGAGCTATATACCCGTAAAAAGGGGGCTATCTTGGGTGCAGATGAATATCGGTCGCTTTTTGTGTCCACAATCGAAATGCTACTGCACATTTTCTTTTGCAATTGCAACAATTGACGACTTAAAAAAATACAGGTCAATAAACACTAAAAACAATCAAAAATCTCAAAAATAAAAGAGACTACAACATTGGACAAAAAGTGGTTGAAACTTTAAAATATTCAAATCCCCGTATATACATGGACCACGGCTACCTGAAACTTGTCTGGTGATCCCTGCCATTGCCAACCACCCATCGCGTACATATACATGGAAATCGTACGTGGTTAAATGAGGAGTACGTACACACTGTGGCTCAATTATACCTCCACCCTACGCATGGGGATCGTACGTACACACTGTGGCTCCATTATACCTCCACCCTACGCCATGCATGGGGCTGGCCGCTCCCATTGACCTGAAAGGTGATATAGTACTGTAGTACATTTCATTTCACGTACTACGTTCTATGGTAGGTTGTACACGGTACATTCCAGTATGACAGCACGTACAGTCAAATGTGCACAGTTCTGCTGGTCAGGTAATTAATTTCAGAGCTTCAGATGTACCATGATTAGTTAAGTCTCTTCATCCGTCGACACATAGTCGCAGCAAATTAATTAACCTGAATTTCAGATGGACAGTCCGTCATACTGGGTGACCTATCGGCGTACGTACGCGAGTCCAAATCGACCACTTCTGCTCGCTAGAGAAATTTATCGATTTCTACCAAACTAAACCTCTCCTGGGAACAAACAAGAGTACAAGACGATACATCAAAAAAAGAACAAGAGTACAAGACGAAATGCTGAAATTTGTATGTACTCCGGTAAAGTAAAACATGCGATATCTATGTCTCCACTAGAACAGATAACATATCTTATTTGACCTGTAAAAAAAGGAAGATGAGAAAAGAAACGGCAAGCAGGATTAAAATAGTACTCTAGCTACGTAGATAAGCAATAATGTTATCACTGAATCGCACTGCAACTAGCTAGTACTGTAGATAATTTATCTGAAGTCATCTTTACTCAAAGCGCCCAAGCCCAATGGCACCCATGTCGCCGTGCCTCTCGCCTAAAATCCACTACTCCAGCACCGTAACAGCGTACGTACGTGCTATGATTTGAAAAAGAAAACAAGCTGATCGATCAGGACCACTCACATTACTACTACTACCATGCATGAATCTCTACGTGTTCCCGCCATAAAATAAGCTCGACATGATCCAGATCCGTACTAAAGGGTAAAGGCCAAGTGGTAGTTGTAGACAAATGTTTAAGTATTTGTGTACGATATGATGCAGGTTTGCCTGTATGCTTTCGTTTCTTTATGTTTTCATGAGCAGTTGCGAGGACCCCAAGCCCCAGCGTGGTATGAAGCAGTATGAAGGGATATCATACACCGCCACATGCTACGTACGGGTACGCGGCTGGTGGTCGATCTACTCTAGCCAAATTCTACTGCTTCTTCCACCGTCGATCTTCTTCCCAGTTCCCCTCGCTTCCTTTCGCGTGAAGAAAGAGCTATCTTTTTTGCTAAGAAACATTCATATCTATTATAAAATTATTAAAGGTCCATCAGAAGCACATAGCTCCTTAAAAATAATAAAAATTATATCAAGGTCTCTAGACCACCGAAACGACCACTATCACCATCAGAAAGAGCCGCTGACGTGCGGCTGTCGCCGCTCCCTTACCGAAGCCAGTTTGACCTTATCAATGACAACTTGGATGTCTTCGTGCACATGCCTAAGGACCAGCGCCCCAAACCGCGGTCTTCGCCGTTGAACCCTTGAATAGATCTGAACCAACTACCACCAAATCCTGCCGTCACGCACACACACAAGAAACTCTAACATCGCCGCCCTAAAGGGATGGCAGGAATCTACGCCGGAGTTTCGTCTGTTACGTCCATGGACGAACTCGAGGAGGATCAAAATCCGAAAGACAAACGCGAAGAAGAAGCGTCGCCATCCGTCTGGGTGCCGCATCCGTGAGGACTACAAATCGTAACCTAAACTACTAGACGTAGCGAAGGCAACGGGATTCCCCTCCCCACCATCAACCGCTGGAGCGGCAATCAGAGGGGAGGAAAATCTACGGGCTAAACCTAGAGGGTGCAGCAAGCACCGTTAAGGCTGGTGCCATATCTTTTCAATCAAAATCAAAATTTGTCCCCAAGATGCAACAACATTAGGTTGTCGACATCGTCATGCAAAGTCATCTCCTGAATATCGGAATCATCCGATGAAGATCACGACGATGACGACGAACTCCAAGCATCCATCTAAAAAAATTAATGCACGCCTATGATTTTTCCTAAATCTCGATAGTTAAAATTGAAACAACAAATCGCTGGGCATTGAACTTACCTTCCCCCGATGCAATTCCACCAGCCGGAATCAAGTGAGCCGCCCCTTTCTTCTCCTACACAGGCGCACACACGGCTGTCCCTCGGGCGATTCCGAGGTTCACCGGCGTCTGAACCAACCTGATCTGCCCGCTACAAGGTCGCGCGACAAGCTACGAGGTAGATCCATGGCGCGGGTGACGGCCGCTCGCCTGTTGGAAAAAATGGGCACCCCCGGCCTTCAAGCTTGGCGGAGAAGGGCTGGTGGGGGCGGTGGAGCTACTGGATGACGCGGGGTGGCCCGGGGCAGCAAGAGATGGCGGGGAGATGCGGCGGCGATGACGGGGAAGGACGCTCGAGCTGAAACTTAACGTCAAGATGAGGGAGAGATAGGGGAACCGGCAAAAGGAGGGAGGTTAACCGTAGATATGGCGGAATCGGCCCAGACTTTGCAGGACCCTGGAAAAAAATTAGTGGACGGGTGATTTTACAGGATCTGTCCCTGTCGGAAAATATGGCCCCGTCCGCTATATCGATGGTTATTTTAGCAGACAGTCTGTTTTGCTTGATCTGCTAGACATGCTCTAAGACGGGGTTTTCACATATGTTTCTTGTTATCTAAAGAAATACAAAAAATTATGTTATGTAATGGATTATCTACTACCGCTGCCTCTACCAATTAATGTTTCCATGCTCCAAAATGTCTATATCATTCAGTAAATTAGAAAATGTGTGACTAATAGAAGACCTCTCGTCTGGAACAGAAGAAAATGGATGACATTTTTCGATAATCTAAGCTCAACAATAATTGTAGTCACTTTTTTTGACAATTTAACTATAGTGACTACAGTACCATTGTATCCAGACCCAATTATTTTGTCCATGCATGTATCTCCGACTCTTTCTGCTCTTAACTCTCCTAAAATAACCCCCCGCAAAAAAAAACTCTCCTAAAATAACCACACATAAATCCTGATTAACAATCACAACTCCGGATACGGTCTACTTGTAGTAACAAATTAACCTATCGCTAATCAGTGTCGTTAAGGTTAACGACGGTATCCGGTGGCGAGCCGTATGCTCCAAGCAGCAACCGTCCATGGCATCGGATACCTTCTTCTTCCCGACCTATCGGCCCCCAACTTATATAAAATTCAGAGCCCGACTCCTGCTCTGCTGCTTTCATATGTTTGTTCCGTCTCGCCTTTGGATCATTGCAAGCACGATCCTCAAGGATGATTGCTGCACCCTGCAGCAACCCCATTTAACTATATCGCCTGATATCCTACTATGTCTCTGTATTTGTTTTCCTTCTTTGAGAATTCAGATCTATTAGACAGCCTAGATCTAGAACATGGGGAGCATCATTAGCCTCAAGCTTTGTTTAGCGGCACTCTCCCTGCTTTAACCCGGACGGACACTCCCTATAGGATTAGGATCTGCATAATTCCTCTGTCGTCGGATAAATTGCTACGTGGAGGACGGCTCGAGATCCGAGGCTAACGTGGTGTACGTACGAGAGGAACCAGCCGAGATAAAAACTCCTACATATCTAGAAAGTGGATTTTGTGATGCATCAACCGGACGGAAACCCACTAATTCGGCAGGCCATTCAGTCACAGCTCACTGAGAAGTGCCAAAACATCACTGGGACTCAAGTAGCCGGGAAATTTTAAATTGAACAGAAATGCCTAGAGGTCGATCAAGTCGCTACCAGGCATTAGTGGGTCGGTCAACCACCAAAGCTAATTTATCCTGGAAAGGTCATTTCCAGGAAATTGATACCATCTTTCCCAGCTTGATTTGCAATTGACCTACTGAACCAGTCACGTCAAGGGACAACGTGCTCCCTCTGTACCGAAGATAATCCTATATTTTTTTCTATAAAATAGATCGATCCCTGTCACGACCAACCCATGGCCATATGACAATGACTTCGCTGCGGGCTCGTGCGTGTAAAGATACGTGAAATGGGCACCAAAGAGTACGCTGAAGTAGCAACGAAATGTAAGGTACGCTCGGTATCTTCTCGGTTTGTCGGGTACCAAGGTCGATCGTCGATGCGTACGTACGTTGCCATGATCGATCGACCTGCGGAATATAATCTTCCGAGTTACTTGTGCCAGAAGAACCACAATGGTCGTCGTCATGGCCTCTTTGGCCGTGCCTGCCTTGCACTGCACATGCTCCGCGGCACGTAGTGCATGCGGTCACTGCCACCGCGCGTACGTCGTACGTAGGGTCCGTTTGGTTGCCTTCCTGAGCATTTGACAGCATGCCTGGCCTGAAAAAGCTTGCTGTCGTCATTAGCCTGGGTCAATCCAGGCACCACCATTAGCCTGAGGCCAGGCCACCGGTTTCACAAGCCTGGTGGGTGCCTGGCGATGGATTAGTGTTTCTGCTGGGCCAGTGGGCTCCACAGTTGTATCTATTGTTGGTCTTATAAAATATTTTCTAATGCTTTTCCAGGCCAGGGCATCAACCAAACGTCATTCGCTCAGGCCAGCCTGACCAGGCACACAACACAGGTGCTTTCAAGCCCGTTCCAGGCATTGACCTTTTCCAGGCACTGCGGCCAGGACTCAAACCAAACACGCTTGTAGCCTCGGACTCTCGGTGCGTGGTCGCTGGCTCGTTGGCGTCCAAACTTCGAAGTACTACATCACTGTGCTGCATGGCCCATGGGCATGGCGTAAGTGCAGCGAGGACTCAGAAAGAAACGGCAATGCGGACGACGACTGCGGCGCCGAATGCTCTTCGTCTTCCTACGGCTACGTCGCGGCCTCGTCAGCGCAGGTTGGTGGATCCGAGCCATGGCAGCGGCACATCACATTCACATGGCGAATGGAGGGGCCCGGCCCTACGAGCGATCCGGCTGTCCGTCGGATGCTTGGCATGGCGAATGGACGTGTGTCACATATCCAGGATGCGCGTACGTGTGGGTGGCGTCGGTCGGTGTCACCTATGCACTGCTCGGATTCCTACGAGTTTGGAGTGTCCGGCCGGTTCAGTCTACACGCGAGTTGGATTGGCGATGAAGGCCCTGTCGTTACTTTGTTGAAAGCGCTGTCATGGAGTTAGAGCATCTACAATCAAACTTTATAAATTCGGCCCCTCAAACGTCCGCGGACGCGCACAGACCAGGCACGCCTCAAATTAACCATTTTATATCCGCCTCTCTCATATTTTATCCCCTAAATTCATACAAAGCGTGCAAAAAAAGAATCCTACGTGCAACATCTACGTACTACCCTAGCTAGTTACCCTTCATCGACGGAGATGTCCACAACGACGGTGCCGGGCGCCAGTTGAACGGGCGGGAAGGAGGGCCCCGGCTCATCCCCCTTCTGCTCGACCTCATCCATGTAGGCGAACATCTCCGCCTCCTCCGTGGCCTCTTGCGCCTCCATCTCCTGCCGGCGACGGCGTCTTGCATCCGCAGCCGACTCTGACTGGAGGGAATTGAGGATGGCATACTGCTCCGCCTGCAGATCCCCGTTGCCAGTGTCCCCCACAGCCTCCTCCTTCGGCTCACCCCCTCCTACTCAAATTTCTCCTCCTCCTCCTCCTCCTCCTTCGGATCCACTGCATCCGGAGCCGGCAATGCACTACGCGGGCCGCTGGAGCTGCGCCACGCGGCGCCACCTGTCCGACGGAGGAGACGAGTTTTGGACCGCCGGGTTTGAGGGTGTTTCTGGCTGGGACCCCTTCGTCAGTCCGACGTGGCAGGCGCGCCCGGGCGCCCCCATATCTGCCCCATATTTGGACTGGATATGTGGGTGCCGGTCAGCCCGTGCGTTTGAGGCCCGTTTAAGGCGTCCGTTTGTGGCCAAAAAAAATCACTGGTAAGTGACCGGGCGGCCCATTCAAACGTATGAGGCGGGTTTGAGAGGTCCGGATATAGATGCTTGGCCTCCTGATGGGAGCATCGGGTGCGTGGTTGGTCGGATGCCAACAATGGTGTGGTTAGTATGGTGTGGGTGGGCATGCTTCCGTCTGCATCTAGCTGCTTGGCCAACGGGGATGGGTAGCAGGAGCACTCTCCACATATGAGGAGCATCAGACGAGCCATGCTAGTCATCCTCGTAGGATCGGGGCGGCATATGTTCACCTCTTTCAGACATGTGTTCCTCTCCGGTGTTGACGAGGTTGGCCAATATGCTGGTGGCAGACTGGACTGATGTGATGGTGCAAGGTGCACTTTGGCAATGGCAACACTCGAGTGCCTGGCCGGGTGGGTTGTCTGTTGTCGGCCTTACCGATGTTTCATATGTCGTGTGGTGTTTTAGGCATAGTTTAGCTAGGTACGGCTTGTCGTTCTTCAGGTTTTCGCCGTTTCCCTTTAATAAACTGAGTAGCCTCTCTTCCTTTCTTTTCTGTTTTGCATGGTCCTTTTGCTGACTTTCCTCCTCTTGGGGGTGTTATTGTGATACCCTTTTCAATCAATGAATTTGGGAGTTCTACTATCAACATTAAAAAAAGGTCTACACACTATTGGTGAAACTTTAGTCCGAATCGGAAGAATTTCGTGTTGGGGCTACTAAAGCAGCACATAAAGCGAGGGACAAAGGTTGGCCATCGTGCACTCGTTAACACATATATACTTTTTATTTAACATTGAAAAAAAAGGTTGTTGGGGAATTTTGTATATAAACATTCAAAATATTCATAGGTTCTTTTAACTATATAAATGAAATCTATTAAAAAAATGCCCATCTCATATTTTAAAAATGTTCACCATGTATTGAAATATTATTCATATGATTCACAAATGTTCATGTCTTTCAAAATAGTTGTTCATGTGCACTATAATATAGTTGGTCTTGATGATCTTGTCTTGAATTCTTTGTCCTGTAGCTGTGCTTGAGTCTTCTTTACTGCAATGATGGGCACTCGATGGGCTTCAGTGTTGCTTGTTGACGATCGTCGGGGAAAGGTGCTAGGGAGAAGGGATGGTGAGTACATGGCACTTGCAAGTACCCTTGCCCTTCGTAGCAACCTCCCCCATTATCTCAGTCTTCTTGGTGAACTTCATTGATTTTCCAAATATTTAAGATGGAGAAACCTTGATGGAAGGAAGGAGCATGGTTGATGTGGGGATGCCCGCAATTTCTCAACCTCCGGGTGTTTTTATTTTATTTTTCTGAACGTCCCTCCATTTTTCTGATTTTTTTGATGCGAAGAATCAATTTTCTAGAGTTTTTGATGAATTTCTAAATTTCAGGCAATTTTTGGAATTTTATAGGCAATTTTGAGGGTGTCTAGGATATTCCTGTAAATTTCCAATGATACAGCAACTATCTTAAATTTGGGGGTCTTTTTGCAAAAGTTCAAATTATGTAAAAAGAAAATAATAGTTTGAAGAAAAAATGCACCTATATCGAGTTTGACCCGTTTGTGGGTCATTGATGAGCCCCATGGGTGGCAGGGCCAGCCCATTTCCAGTCGCATTAGAACGGTATGTGGGGTCCAATAGCGGGGAAAGTGCCACACGACATGATCGACGGCCCCATGTAATCTCCTTCCTTCCATGGATAATTTGCGGTGGAATTGACAATGCTTGTGGGCATATTTCTTAGCTTGGAGACCCAATGGAGGATAAGTATGGTGTGAAGAATCTGTTGCGAGGTGTCTCCAACAATTTCATCCATTTTGCTTCATCAATTGCGCAATTTGTTGTCGTCAACAAGAGGGCCATAGAGAAGGCCATTGAATCACCAAAGGTGTATGAGGACCTCCTCAAGGGGCTAGAGATGAGAGGTGTGAAAGAGCAACTTATCATGACAAGAGGACAAGACACGTCGCTAGGACGAGGTCATACTCGTGGCCGTGGACACTGTGAAGGTTGCAGAGATAAAATTGAGGTACAAAGGTACATTTGTGATGAAATTTTTAGTTATGCTTAAGAGTGTCCTGAGAAAAACAAAACAATCCTCGGTAAGGTTCATTGCCAGTTAGGAAGTGCTGCAGCAAGCAAGTAGTTTAGAAGCAAAGTTGGAGTTTGCACTCACTGTTCCTATCTAGCAAAGTTGGAGTATGCAAGGAAGAATGCTAGGCACAACTTGTGCATCATTAAAAAATTCATTGTGCTTAGTTGATTCGGGAAAGCCTATAAATAGGCATGTATATATCCCTATCATATCATCTGTAAGATAAGCTTGCCGTGCATCAATAATAGAAAAGGTTTTGTCCGTTTGAGACAACGAGTGTAACGCACGGATAATCGTGCTACAGTAATCCAACGCTAATCATGCTACGTCACCACGGTTACTGTTGCTAACCTATCGCTAGTTCAAAATCGATTCAAATTCAAATTTAAAATAAGATTAAATAATAAAAAAATTAAAAATTAAAACAAAAATGTTCGGTGTGTGCAAATATATGCCTAGGAATATATGGTGTAGTAAACACATTTTTATAAAAGACCTAAATAATTTAAAATGGTTAAAACAGAAAAGTAAATAAAAAAGAAAATACAAAAGAAAAAAAACTAAACTAAAGAAAAGGCCCCCTGGCCAACTGGGCCAGAAGGCCCAGCTGGTTGACCCATTAGGCCCAGCCGGCCACCCCCCCCCCCTCTCCTTATCTACTTCCTCCACCCACTCCACCGACACCCCCCCACACTCCCCCCCGCAAAATATCTCCCCCCTCCCTCTCCCCCGATTGGATCGGGATCGAGAGGAGGAGGTCGCCTCGACGCCCGACGCCGCCCCGCGCCCGGAGCTCATCCTCGCCGGACCTTCCCGCCGGCCTGCTTCTTCTCCGGTGATTCATCGTCCCCGTCGACCACCCCGACCCCACTGCCCCGTCCTTATTCACCCATGTGACCGCCGCCCCCCTCCTCCCTCTCTGCCCCGCGCCCGCATGGCCACTCACCGGCCCGACCGCGCCACCCCGTCACCCCCTGCAGCCTGCGCTGCCGCTCGACTCGCGCATGCGCTCGCGCCGCGCGCTCGCCTCCCGCACACGCGCTCGCACCGCACCTCGCGCCCGCACTTGCCCTGTAGCCCCGCCACACCTCCCTGCTCCGCCACTCACCGCACTAGCTCCTCCATGCTATTGCTGCCCCGCCATGTGCGCGCGCACGACGCCGCCCCTGCCTACGACTACTACGTCCGCGGCCACCGCTGCCTTCCCGCTGCTCCCTCGCGCCACTGCTGCCTGTCGCCCCCTGCGCCGCTTGAGCTCTCACGCGCCTTGACCGTGCTGCGGCCCCGGACCCTCGCCCCCGCACGCGCCCATGGCCGCGCGTGGCCGCCGCTGCCTGTCCCTTGCCACGGCTCTGCTCCGGCCAAGCCGCCGCACGCCGCCACTCGTCGCGCGTCCGCCGGCGCCCTGCCGCCCCTGCACCGCCTCCGGCCTCCTCCGGCGACCGCCCACTTCGCTACGGCCCCGCCCCGCCGTGGCCTCGCCGGCACCCGCGCCTGCAAACTGCACCGAGCCTCCCCGCCCCAGCGATCTGGGCGAACGCCCAGTCGGGCGCCGCAACGCCCTACCCGCCCCGTAGCGCCCGTAACCCGCTACGGCCCCTTAGCTCATGACAGAGGGGCCCCACGGCCCCAGAACGTTTTTTTAAAGGGATTAAAAAATATATTATAATAATAAATATAATTAATTAACTTAATTAATTAATTCAAGAATTAATTAAACTAATTAATCCTGATTAGATTAACCTAATCAATTAACTAAACCCTACTTAACCTAACAGTGTATAACAGGTGGGTCCCACTGGACCTACGCGTCAGTTTGACCTAGTCAACCCCTGTTGACTGCTGACATCAGCATGACATCATGCTGATGTCATAAATCCAATTTTGAATTAAATTAAATAATTAATTAAATTCCAGAGGATATCCCAAAGACCGCCTTCGTGACTCGGTATGGGTCTTACGAGTACACCGTCATGTCATTCGGCTTAACGAATGCTCCAGCCACCTTCTCTCGTCTGATGAACTATATATTCATGGATTACCTCGACAAGTTCGTCGTGGTTTATCTGGATGATATCCTTGTATTTTCCAAGAACAAAGAAGAACATGTTGAACATCTTCATCTTGTGCTGGAAAAGCTTCGAGAGCATCAACTGTATGCTAAGTATTCCAAGTTTGAATTCTGGCTCCCCGAAGTAACCTATCTTGGGCATGTCATCTCCAAGGATGGTATTGCCGTCAACCCTGAACGAGTTCAGGCTATTCTCGAGTGGACTCCTCCGAAGAATGTCAAGCAAGTCCGAAGCTTTCTAGGTCTCGCCAGGTATTGCCGTCGATTTGTCGAGAACTTCTCCAAGATTGCCAGGCCTCTGACTAATCTGTTGCATAAGGGTGTCAAGTTCGAATGGACAGACAAGTGTCAGGATAGTTTCCAGGCACTCAAAGACAAGTTGACTTATGCCCCAGTGCTTGCTCCACCTGATACTAAGAAGGACTTCGTCATTTACTGCGACGCTTCCCGTCAAGGATTAGACTGTGTCCTAATGCAAGAGCGCAGAGTGATTGCTTATGCCTCTCTTCAACTGCGCCCTCATGAAGAAAACTACCCAGTTCACGACCTCGAGCTTGCTGCTGTCATTCATGCACTGAAGCAGTGGCGACATTACCTTCTCGGCAATCGTTGCGAAATCTTCACCGACCACCAAAGTCTGAAGTATTTGTTTACTCAGCCAGATCTGAACCTCCGTCAGCAGAGATGGATGGAGACTGTTGCAGACTTTGACGTGGATATATCCTATACCCCCTGGCAAGGCTAATGTAATGGTTGATGCCTTGAGACGCAAGTCTTACTGCAACCACCTCCAGGTTCACAAAGTTCAGCCCTCGCTTGTCGAAGAATTTAGAAAGCTGAACCTTCATATTGTTCCTCCTGGAGCACTCGCTCCCCCTCCCCCAGAGTTCCAAAAGATGAATCTTCATGTTGTTACTAAGGGTTCTCTAAATACCCTGGCCGTCGTACCAGATCTCGTAGCTGGTATAAAGACTATTCAAGGTTATGACTCTGAAGTCCATAAGATTAAACGCCATCTAGCAGAAGGAAAGCCCTCATTCTTCACTATCGCCGATGATGGCGCCTTGTACTTCAAAGGCCGCCTAGTGGTACCATGTTCGAAGAAAAACCTGGATAAGACTAAAAGGGTTATGAAAGAAGCTCATGATACGCCTCTGTCCATCCATCCTGGTAGTACAAAGATGTACCAGGATATTCGTTAAAGATTCTGGTGGTCTAATATGAAGCAGGACATTGCTCGTTATGTTGCTGAGTGTGACGTTTGCCGCCATATCAAAGCAGAGAATCAAAGGCCTGCTGGAACTCTGCAACCTATCTCTATTCCTGAATGGAAATGAGACCATGTTGAAATGGACTTCGTCATTGGATTTCCCAAATCGCGGAAAGGTAATGATGCTATTCTTGTCGTCATTGACCGGCTTTCTAAAGTTGCACATTTTTTGGCGGTCAAAGAGACAATCACTGCTAGTCAGCTTGCTACTCTCTACATGTCCAGAATTGTTTCACTTCACGGTATTCCACTGGTTATCAGTTCAGACCGTGGCAGCTTATTCACTTCAAGATTTTGGGCAAGTTTCCAAGAAGCTATGGGAACTCATCTGTCGTTTAGTACGGCGATTCGTCCTCAGTCGCAAGGACAGGTTGAACGTGTCAACCAAGTTCTCGAAGACATGCTTCGAGCTTGTGTAATTTCCTTCGGCAAGAAATTGGAGGAATCTATTCCATATGCCGAGTTCTCTTATAATAATAGCTATCAAGCTAGTCTGAAGATGTCCCCCTTCAAAGTGTTATATGGACGAAAGTGTCGGTCCCCTCTGAACTGGTCAGAAACTGGGGAACATCCACTCTTTGGTCCGGATATTATCCAACAGGCCGAAGAACAAGTTCGCATTATTCGCGAGAATCTCAAGACTGCTCAGTCACGTCAGAAAAGTCAGTATGACCGTCATCACAAAGACATGGTCTATCAACCTGGCGAAAAGACTTATCTTCGAGTTACACCAATGAAGGGTGCTCACCGCTTCGGGATCAAGGGCAAGCTAGCTCCTCGCTATATCGGTCCCTTCACTATTCTCGAAAGGCGTGGAAAAGTGGCATATCAACTGGAGCTTCTGCCAAACCTTTCCCAGGTTCACGATGTGTTCCACGTGTCACAACTCCGCCGTGGCTTCAAGGATCCAATCCGAGCAGTGGATCATGAAGTGCTCAAATTACAACAGGACCTCTCCTATAAAGAGCATCCGGTCCGCATTCTCGACCAAGCTGAACGCCGCACACGTCAGAAGGCGATCAAGTTCCTCAAAGTCCAGTGGTCGCACTATTCTGAAGATGAAGCCACTTGGGAACGCGAGGACCGCCTGCATGATGAATACCCCACACTGTTTCCTTCTACCTTGCCCGGATAATCATGCTACAATAATCCAACGCTAATCATGCCACGTCACCACGGTTACTGTTGCTAACCTATCGCTAGTTCAAAACCGATTCAAATTCAAATTTAAAATAAGGTTAAATAATAAAACTTTTCAAAAATTAAAACAGAAATGTTCGGTGTGTGCAAATATATGCCTAGGAATTTATGGTGTAGTAAACACATTTTTATAAAAGGCCTAAATAATTTAAAATGATTAAAACAGAAAAGTAAATAAATAAAAGAAAAGAAAATACAAAAGAAAAAAACTAAACTAAAGAAAAAGCCCCCTGGCCAACTGGGCCAGAAGGCCCAGCTGGCTGACCCATTAGGCCCAGCCGGCCACTCCCCCCCCCCCTCCTTATCCACTTCCCCCCCCCCCCCCCCCCCCCCCCCCCCCACCCCCCCCCCAAAATATCTCCTCCCCCTCCCTCTCCCCCGATTGGATCGAGATCGAGAGGAGGAGGTCGCCTCGACACCCGACGCCGCCCCGCACTCGGAGAACGCCGCCCCGCGCCCGAAGCTCGTCCTCGCCGGACCTTCCAGCCGGCCTGCTTCTCTTCTGGCGATTCGTCGTCCCCGTTGACCAACCCGACCCCCACTGCCCCGTCCCTACTCACCCATGTGAGCCGCCGCCCCCCTCCTCCCTCTCTGCCCCCCGCCCGCATGGCCACTCACCGGCCCGACCGCGCCACCCCGTCACCCCCCAGCTACCTGCGTTGCCGCCCGACTCGCGCACGCGCTCGCGTCACGCGCTCGCCTCCCGCACACGCGCTCGCACCGCACCTCGCTCCCGCACTTGCCCTGCAGCCCCGCCACACCTGCCTGCTCCGTTGCTCGCCGCACTGGCTCCTCCATGCTACTGCTGCCCTGCAATGCGCGTGCACGACGCCACCCCTACCTACGACTGCTACGTCCGCGGACACCGTTGCCACCCCGCTGCTCCCTCGCGCCACTGCTGCATGTCGCCCCTGCGCCGCTTGCGCTCGCGCGCGCCTCGACCGTGCCGCGGCCCCGCACCCTCGACCCCGCACGCGCCCATGGCCACGCGTGGCCGCCGCTGCCCGTCCCCTGCCACGGCTCTGCTCCGGCCAAGCCGCCCCACGCTGCCACTCGTCGCGCGTCCGCCGGCGCCCCGCCGCCCCTGCACCGCCTCCGGCCTCCTCCGGCGACCGCCCGCTTCGCTACGGCCCCGCCCCGCCGTGGCCTCGTCGGCACCCGCGCCTGCAAACTGCCCCGGGCCTCCTCGCCCCGGCGATCTGGGCGAATGCCCAGTGGGGCGCCGCAACACCCGACCCGCCCCGTAGCGCCCGTAACCCGCTACGACCCCTTAGCCAATGACAGAGGGGCCCCACGGCCCCAGAACATTTTTTTAAAAGGGGATTAAAAAATATATTATAATAATAATTAATTAATAATTAATTAATTAATCTTAATTAAATAATTAAAGAATTATTAAACTAATTAATCCTGATTAGATTAACCTAATCAATTAACTAAACCCTACTTAACCTAACAGTGTATGACAGGTGGGTCCCACTAGACCCACGCTTCAGTTTGACCCAGTCAACCCATGTTGATTGCTGACGTCAGCATGACATCATGCTGATGTCATAAATCAAATTTCAAATTAAATTAAATAATTAATTAAATTCCAGAAATTGATAAAATCTTTAGAAAATCATATCTTTTAATCCGTAACTTGGATTAAATTATTTTCAACACGAAAGTTGCTCAGAACGACGAGACGAATCCAAATCCGCAGCCCGATCGTCTGCCACGCATCCCTAGCATAGCAAACACGCAACTTTCCCACTCCAGTTCATCTGTCCGAAAACACGAAACACCGGGAATACTTTTCCGGATTTTTCCCCCTTCACCGGTACCACCTCGTACCGCGTTAGGGCACCCCTAGCACCAATAATTGTCATGTCATGCATCGCTATGCATCTGTTTGCTTAATATTTATTGTTTCTTCCCCCTCTTCTCTCGCTAGACACCGAGACCGACGCCGCTGCTACCCAGTACGACTACGGTGTTGACGACCCCTCTCTTTTGCCAGAGCAACCAGGCAAGCCCCCCCCCCCCTTGATCACCAGATATCGCCTACTCTCCTCTATACTGCTTGCATTAGAGTAGTGTAGCATGTTACTGCTTTCCATTAATCCTATCTTGATGCATAGCCTGACCTTGCTACTACTGTTGTTACCTTTACCTGCAATCCTAATGCTTAGTATAGGATGCTAGTTTATCATCAGTGGCCCTAAATTCTTGTCTGTCTGCCATGCTATACTATCAGGCCGTGATCACTCGGGAGGCGATCACGGGTATATACTATATACTTTATATATGATACATGTGATGACTAAAGTCGGGTTGGCTCGAGGAGTACCCGCGGTTGATTCACGAATTGGGGGTTGGAAGGACATACTTTCCCGACAGCCCTCTGTGTGGATCTTTGTGGCGAAGCGACAGGGCAGGTTGAGACCACCTAGGAGAGAGGTGGGCCTGGCCCTGGTCGGCGTTCGCGGTTATTTCAAGATAATATGTTTAACGAGATCTTGGTATTTGATCTGAGTCTGGCTACTGTCCTATACGCACTAACCATCTACGCGGGGACAGTTATGGGCACTCGACGTCGTGGTATCAGCCAAAGCCTTTGTGACGTCAGCGACTGAGCGGCACGCGCCGGATTGGACCGTAAGCCTCCTCTTGTATTAAGGGGGCTAGTTCTGCTTCCGGCTGCGTTCGCAACGTGCAGGTGTGCAACGGGCGATGGGCCCAGACCCCTGCGCCATAGGATTTAGACCGGCGTGTTGACCTCTCTATTGTGCCTAGGTAGGGCTGCCACGTGTTGATCTTCCGAGGCTGGGCATGACCTAGAAAAGTGTGTCCGGACAAAGGGGATCGAGCGTGTTGGGAAATGTGGTGCACCCCTGCAGGGAAGTTAATCTATTCGAATAGCCGTGATCTTCGGTAACAGGACGACTTGGAGTTGTACCTTGACCTTATGACAACTAGAACCGGATACTTAATAAAACACACCCTTCCAAATGCCAGATACGACCGGTGATCACTCTCTCACAGGGCGACGAGGAGAGGATCATCGGTTAGGATTATGCTACACGGTGCTACTTGGTGAACTTACCATCTACTCTCTTCTCCTGCTGCAAGATGGAGGTTACCAGAAGCGTAGTCTTCGAAAGGACTAGCTATCTCCCTCTTATTTCGGCATTCTGCAGTTCAGTCCACATATGATACCCTTATTCCATTTGATACCAATGCATATATATATATATGTGTAGTGTAGCTCCTTGCTTGCGAGTACTTTGGATGAGTACTCACGGTTGCTTTGCTCCCTCTTTTCTCCCTTTTTATACTCGATTGCTGCGACCAGACGTTGGAGCCCAGGAGCCAGACGCCACTGTCGACGACGACTACTACTACTCGGGAGGTGCCTACTACTACGTGCAGCCCGCTGACGACGACCATGAGTAGTTTAGGAGGATCCCAGGCAGGAGGCATGCGCCTCTTTCGATCTGTATCCCAGTTTGTGCTAGCCTTCTTAAGGCAAACTTGTTTAACTTATGTCTGTACTCAGATAGTGTTGCTTCCGCTGACTCGTCTATGATCGAGCTCTTGTATTCGAGCCCTCGAGGCCCCGGGCTTGTAATATGATGCTTGTATGACTTATTTTATTTGTAGAGTTGTGTTGTGATATCTTCCCGTGAGTCCCTGATCTTGATCGTACACGTTTGCGTGTATGATTAGTGTACGATTGAATCGGGGACGTCACAGCAAGTCACCAAAACTACTCGTGTATTTGTGCATGTTGTGAGAAGCAATAAAGAGAGTGAGACAGAGAGGGGCCGAGGGATTCAGCTCCAACACGGGGAGAGAGAGAGAGAGATGTGGTTCAACTAAACTTCAGTGCTGGTGTTCTATATGTATGAGATACTAGCACTAGTAGAAAAAGGCCTATTTGTCTCAGTTTCAGAGGGCCTTTAGTCCCGGTTCTAGAACCGGGACTAAAGGGCCGGTACTAAAGGCTCCCCCTTTAGTCTCGATTCTGTTACGAACCGGGACTAAAGGCCCTCCACGTGGCCGCTGTCTGGAGCTCCACCTTTAGTCCCGGTTGGTAACACCAACCGGGATTGAGGGGAAATTTTACGATTTTTTTTATTTTTTCCCGATTTTCAAATTTTTGATTATTTTACTATTTAATCTCTATTCATCCCTCGTCACTGCTCAATTTAACCTCTAATCTCTAATCATCCCTCATCATTCCAAATTATCTAACTTTCCGGCCGGTCACCCATCCTCTCACTACTCCAGCCTGAGCACGCTTAATTCCCGGGTTCTATTCCCCCTCGTTTTCAAGTCTGCACTTGTTGTTTTCCTGACAATAGTAAGATGTCATTCCTATTAACCCTCAGGAGTTTAGCTTGAGCATGAAGTCACATGTTTCACTGTTTGAGTTTGAAACTATTATTCTTAAAAGCAATAATTATTTAGTAACACTAATATTTCTAAAATAAGTAGTTTGATCATTGTTTGACCACAGTTTGACCAGATTTGACCAAAATTCAAAAAAACTGAAATAATTATTTAGTAACACTAATAATCTTGAATAATTATTTAGTAGCACTAATACTTTTTGATAAGTAGTTTGACCATGCTTTGACCAGATTTAACAAAAAACAAAAAAACTGAAATTTGAGCATAACTTTTTTTCCTTTAAAAATTTGAGGATTCTAAACATTTGCAGAACGGCCTACGGTGGTCAAAATCGGATGCGGATTTTCGTGCTGAACATTTTGATATATTATACGTTTTTTCCGACATCTTATGCGAAAGTTATAGCCGTTTTACTTTTCCATAACACTTTTTTGCAAAACATGTTCAAATTTAAGTTTTTAAATTTTCCTAACTATTAGATGTAGTAATATAACTACATCTCGAATGATTTATTTTTTGAAGTTTTTATCATTTTCTTTTGTTTTATTAAACTGAAATGGCGATAACGGGGCGGGCGGTAGGGAGGGGGGGTAGAGTTTGTGACACGAACCCCTTTAGTCTCGATTTGAGACATGAACCGGGACTAAAGGGTATCACACCCTTTAGTCCCGGTTCGAGCGACTAAATGTCTAATCTTTAGTCCCAGTTTGAGATACGACCGGTTCGTAATGCAACCGGGACTAAAGTACATATTAAGCTGTGACCAAAACCCTATTTTCTACTAGTGTAGCAACAAAGTTTCATTACTAGTACTCCCTCTGTTTCTTTTTAGTCTGCATATAAGATTTGGTCAAAGTCAAAGGTTATAAAGTTTGACCAACTTTATAGAAAAAATATCGACATCTATAATATTAAATCTATATGGTGTGAAAATTAATTTCATAATGCATCTTACAATATTGATTTCATATTATGAATCTTGATATTTTTTTATAAATTTAGTCAAAGTTAACAAAGTTTAATTTTAACCAAATCTTATATGTAGACTAAAAAAAATGGAGGGAGTAGTAGTTTCGTGTGTGTGACGGGAGGGAGTAGTAGTTTCGTGTGTGTGACGGGACATGGGACATCTCAGAGAGGAGCTTTGCTTTAAGTAGTTAAGTGATTCAACTACAACCTTGTCTTATGTGCGAGCTCGTGGCTCGTATATTTACTTGTTCGCCAGCATCTTCTCTGAAGAATTAGGCTGGTTATAGTGAAGAGTAATTTAGACTAATGTCATATGCATGACACTAGTTTAAGTTACTATTTTCATAGTGCAAAATAATATAGTATTAGTGTTATATGTGACCTTATTTAATAGCTTGTAGACTCATGTTATTTTGGAAAGCGTTATGTTACAGTAACATATTATGTTAGGTTGGTCAAAGTGAGGAGTAACATATACTAGTATCATGCATATGATACTAGTGTATGATACTACATCCATAGTGCATAGTATCATAAAGTAGTATTATAGATGGTCTTATTTATTGCCATGCATGACACATAGTAGCATAACATTTATTATGTTACGGTATCTATCTATATTACTATGACCCTCTCTCTCTTCTTTAATTTCCTGCCACATAAGCATGTTTGCAAATCCCAAGTATATGATACTAGTTATGTTACCCCCACTATGGCCAGCCTTACTACTTCTCATTAACTATTTGATACATAAGCAAAAAATTCTCAAGGTGCACTGTGTTACTATCTAATTTACTGCCACTGTGACTGGCCTTACTTCCTGCACTCGCGGTCGCGACAATGTGGCGCGGAGAGGCGCAGACTAGCATGCATGCGGGCGCGGAGTGCTGAACTGCTGGAACGAGAGAAAGTGTGTGTGCCAGCATCTTCTTGGCGGGCGGCGGGCGCTGCGGCACGGCGACGAAGACGCCGGTCAGGTCGCGAGGCACCGGGTAGAAGAAGAGCCTCTGCTGCAGCGGCGCAGCTTCCTCGTTGGCGCCGGCGCCGACTTCCGCGGCGTGGGCGGGCACACCGTCGCCGGCATCATGCGCTGTCAGCCTTCATAGGCGCGGTGAAGCTGTCCTCGTCGCCGGCAGTGGCGCTATACTTGCAGCCGTCTCGCGGCCCGATTCATTCACCCGTGGCTGACGGCGTGGCCAGGCCGATCACATCGACGCCGAGGTCTTGCTGGAGTGGCGCCATGGAGTCGCTTGGACGCTTGCCTTGGGAGTGACGCAGGCGATGTCGGCGGCAGCATCGTCACGTGCCTAGAGGCACATATGACTCCGCTACGTGCGCCCGCATCCTCTTGGCGGGCGGCGGGCACTGCGGCACGGCCACGAACACGGTGGTCAGATCGCGCGGCACCGGATAGAAGAGCCGCTGCTGCAGCGGCGCCCGCTTCCTCGTCGGCGCCGCAGCCGTTTTCCGCGGCGCCGGTGGGCACACAGTGGCCGGCACCAGCGTGCTGTAGGCTGTCGTCGGCGTGGTGAAGCTGCTCTCGTCGCCTGCAGCGGCGCAGCCATCTCGCCGCCCAATTTCTCCGCCCGTGGGCAGCGGCGTGGCCGTGGAGAAGCCGACGCTGTCTTCCTGCAGTGGCGCAATGGGCAGCATGGCCATGGAGTCGCTTGCCTTCGGTGTGAAGCAGGCGTTGTTGGCGCTGGCGGCAGGGTCGTCGTCGTCTGCTCCTCCTGCAGCGGCTGACCGCGCGCCGCTCGCCTTGGGTGTGACGCAGCCGGTGTCGGCGGCTGGAGCGTCATCTTCCGCCCCCGGCGCTGCCGTTGCCCGGGCGCCGCTCACGGCCGTCTGGATCGGCCGGAGCGCCGCCAATTCAGAGATTTCCGTGACGTCGAGGCCCATCGAAGCTGGTGCGCGCGCGCAGATCCCACCGCTGCTCTAGATCTTCTGCCAAGAGAGCCACGTAGTAGTTTATGCGAGAGAATTGCCTGAGCTGGGGAGCTTGCCAGTAGTGTGACTGCTTGCTTGTGCTGTGCTGTGCTTGTGCGTGGTCTTTTGAAGGAGCGTGAAGGAGGAGGAGGGAGGGAGGGAGGAGGCAGGCGTCGTGGAGGTGATGATGGAGAAGGGTAACTTGGCTAAATAAGTAAAGGAGAAGCAAGCGAGGAACAGAATTATATGCAAGCAACAACCCAAGGACGGGCGCATGTTAAATAGATCATCGCTCATGGCCATGGGAGAGAGAGAAAATACACTCCACTCTAGCTACACACTGTCTTGAGAGCCACTCCACTCTGCATGCATCGACGCATCGTCCTTTTTGCCTACTACGACTCCATGTGCCCGGATCATGCATCGTATCAAGCGGAGCTTTTGGATACTGGATGTACCAGGTGGGAGATGGTTGTTCGGATATCTATAATTGATTTAGATGGTGGTTCAGTAATAGGCTAGGTGTTTAATTATCTAGTTTTATTTTAGCCGGTTGTGGCAAATTTTATCTTCTTTTAGTTTTGAGCTTAGAGCATATTTGTACTTCATCAGAGACCTTTTTGAATCTTTTATTTAATAATATGGCTACATGCATCGTTTTGATAACTAAACACCTAGCCTCGAGCATATTTGTACTTCATCAGAGACCTTTTTAGATCTTTCGCTTAATAATATGGCTACATGCATCGTTCTGATAACTAAACACCTAGCCTCAAGCACATTTGTACTTCATCGGAGACCTTTTTGGACCTTTCGTTTAATAATATGGCTGCATGCAATCTTCTGATGCAGAGACCGGGGGTAATCCTTCTTTTCCAAAAAAAAAAAGATCGCAAAGGCATGATCTACCATGTTCCATCTCTCTCTCCACCATGATCTCTCTCTCTCTCTCTCTCTCTCTTGGAGAAAAGGGTTAAATACGGATCAGGAGCAGCATGAAGCAGAAGGATGCCGGCAGGCAGGGGCCGGAGCCTGAATTTTGACAGCCCCAGGGTTAATTTCTCTGTACCCTCTCGTACCCTCTTCACAGATGCAGAAGGATGTTTACAGCGGCACAGTGAAGTTAAACTCCAGGACATCCATGCACATGCACTATTGGAGTAGTAGGCAAAAGGACGATGCATGATCTGTATTGCTATGCAGAGTGGAGTGGTTCTCAAGACAGTGTGTAGCTAGGAGGACAACTATGGTTAATTGCCGCCATGGGTATTGCTTGTTTAGAGCAGATGGCTCCCATGATCCCATCAATTTTGCGTAGCTGGATGCTTTATGTCGTGTGCTATACACATGCATGGATCTGTCCTATTGCCACCGACTAGAAACTAGTACTATACTCAGCAGATTTTCTGGCAAAATTAGTACTGCTGCAAAAAGATGGAGATTGGATTACAGACAACATTTTATAAACAAACGATGCATGAATGAGGATGCAGGAATCCAATGCGTCAAGTTGCAAAGGCAGAAAAATGGCGATGCAAATAGGAGTTAGCTAGAGGGTGGCTGGTTCACGTGGCTGTGTCATACTGCCATGCATGGCTCATACTAGCGGGCTGTAGGTGCTGGTGCATGCTTCCTCTCTCACGCTTAAGGCCTTTCCTGGGGACCACTGGCAGGTAGGCCCCACGCCCTTTGCACAGCAGGCTGCACCATGAGGCAATAATTTTGCAGTAATGCTACACCTACGTAAGGATTCCTACGTAATTAACGTAACTGATTAGGTGGCACATTTTGATTTAGAGAAAATAAGTGAAGGGGCCTCACCCCCAGTTGAAATCAGGGGGCGAAGAGATGAGTTAAGGCATGTTACGTAACTTCACGTAGCTCGTACGTAGATCTAGCATTTTTATAATCTTGCACCGCTAGATCATCCCACCCCGATGTCAGAGCATCTACAACCAACCCCTCAAATCCGTCTTAAACACCCGGGCAGGCCGTCCGGTCGCTGCCCGGTTACGATTTTTCTGGTTCAGACGGGCCTCTCAAATGCCTGGGCTGACCGCACCCCCCATATCCAGCCCAAATATGGGGCGGCTATGGGGGGCCTGGGCACGTCTGCCACGTCGAACCCAACAGTCCGACCCTACTCCAAATTACACCAAATCCATCAAACCCTTCCTCCTTCTCCATCCGCCCTCAGACCATTCTCGCGCCCGGACCTCCACCCTTGCTCCCAATCCTCACCTCCGGCCCCGATCCACCACCGGAGATGTCGTACTGCCCGAGCCACACCGCCACGACGGAGACGCAGTCCGCCTCGTCTGTCGGAGGCGCGGTGTCGGCAGCGCCGACTTGCAAGGCGGAGAACATCGCCTGCAAGTTGTGGCGACGCCGACAGCGAGAGAGGGAGGCGGCGGCAGTGTCGCAGAGAGGTTCGGACATGGTGGAGCAGCTGTCTCCTGCGCCGCGCCCGGATCCTCGCACCCCTTCCCTCTGAGCGCCTACGCGGATTACGCTGTCCGCCCTCTTTGGGACACAGGATGATCCGAGCGCCGGCTAGGCCATTCCGGAGAGCTTTCCGCCCACGCAGATGCCGACGGTCGACATGTGTGACTCGCCGCAGCTCATTCGGGCACGGAGCCAGTGATCCAAGGTCATCTGTCATGCTCGGACATTGATTTCATTTTTTCATGTCCGATTTGTTAAACTATGATTTGCTTTGCTTTGTTTCAAACTTTGGCATTCAGACAATTTGTATCGTATGATCGACGTGTATGGATTGTATGGATTCGAGGATTGAAATTTACAGTATGTGAATGTGCGGGCGGACGCATCTGGACGCGTCCGTGAGCGTTTGAGAGGCCGGATTTTTGCCTAAGTCCGGTTGTAGATGCTCTCAGCCAGCCGTCAGATGGACTGCACAGCCTGCAATGAGTCCCATCGTTTCGTTCTGCATACTCCGTGTCAATTTCAGAGCCACTGCAACAGGAGAATCTTGTTTGAAGCAGTGTAATCTTTTTCAACGAGAGGACGGCCATTTTAATTTCTTTTCTTGATAAAGAAAGACAGCGCGCAATAAAACTTGCAAATAAACGTACGTACGTATTATGGCGTACCAGAAGCGCAGGCAGGACGTAGGGCTCCCCTTGGGATCGACGGTCAGCGAAGGGAAGCGTGCGGCGCAGACGCATCCTCCCCGGCCGTTTTCAGCATGTGCATGCATGCAGCTGGTCACGTACGTAGCCACGTAAACTAGGCCGGCATTCAAGCTGACCTGCAAAATTTTAATGGCCGCCACGCTGCCGTGTCCGGTGACAGAAACGGAGGGGGGCACACCGCACACAACGCTCCTGCTGCATGCCCGATCTCGCTCTTGCATCGAAGAGTGTAACATATTTATGTGAATTTTGCTGTTTATATATATATCTTGCGATCTGCTGCGGCATGTGTGGATGGTCGATCTGTAGCCACTAGTCAGATGTGCAGACCAGGATTACAGTGGCTGCAGAAACAAAGAAAAGAAAAGGAAAGAAAGAACGTGGAGGCTGGAGCTTCTGGGTTTCAGTGTCACTATCTACCTCGCAGTCAAAATGAGGCTTTTTTCACAAAGAGAGACACACCGTTAAGTGTCAAAAGCAGCTAGTATGCTCTTTCTGCCTCTAGATGCCTCTCTGCCGGCTTCTGCACAGACCTGCTTGGGCACATGCATGCCAATACCCTGTGGTATTTATTTATTCTTTGCTGCCAAGGTTACTCAAAGTGAGGTTAATGCTGACGTAAATAAACAAACAAGTTAGCTCTACGCCTTAACTACATATGGACCAGTAGTACGTAGTACGTACACTATGGCTATCTAGGTCTAGGGATGGCAGTTTTGCATGGGTAACCACTGGTACTCTACCCTCAAACAGCACACATGAGCAAGACTTGGTGAGATTTTATGACCACAGTAATGGGTATCCCGTAAAATATATTCTTAGGGCATGGGTATCAAATTGCGTCCATGAATATCTCAATGTGTACCTAGAAAAAAATGAATAAATGGAATATGACATGTAACGTCCATATCCAACTCCTATGGGCCAATCTAAACACCTTATTCCTCAAACCGACAATAGCCCATAGGCCCGCATGCACTAGCTCGCGACTCCTTCTATGTCCTATGTGACTCCTTGAAATGATGATATCTCTACTCATCACCACCAAACTCTTGTCCAACTCTTGATCCAGCGATCCCCAATTCACACCTCTACTTCCCACTGCACTGGGCTTCCACCAACCGCAGCTCGTACTCCTTTGTTGCCTCCAAGAGGCCACCACACTGAAAGAAGCCGTGTCGGTGCTAGACCGCTCGCCAATCATCGCCTGAGTTTTACACCCCTTTCCCTGTTTTTTTCAAAATCTAGATGTTATTTATTGTACCCATGGGATACCCATTATGTGTTGGATACCCGATGACATGGGCATGAGTATCAAGCTGTCTCCTTGGGTATAGAAGTGGATGGGTATAGAAGATTTCGATGTGCATGGGTTTAGGCAGAAGGGGGTTATACCTACGCATACCTTACCCATTGACATCCCTTCTAGGAGGACAAGAGGGATAGAATGCAGAAGTGTGGTGCTTGCTGTCAGTCTGGCAAAATGATGGAGGAACTAAAATCAAAGTAATGAATGAACGTAGATAAGTAAGTAATGTACGTGGGAGTACATTCGAAATTCAAAGTACATTTGCCTCCAAAATTTTGACGTTTCCCTTGGCCCTTTTTGCATGGAATAATGGAATTAGATGGCCTCCCTGAATGAATAAAATCTGCCCATGCATCTGCCACAAATGGCGTGGGGTTGAGATGCTTCTGTGGGTCTGCCATAAATTAGATGGCCTCTCATCATCGCTGCCTGAGAGTGAGAGGGACCAAATCAATATCCACAGGGCAACCACTGTTGCTGGCTGTAGCGGACAGGATTGCCAACTAATCTTCATTTGTTCCTTCTTTGCAATTGATGGTCAGGTACTGTGGACCACCCTGCAGAGACTTGCTGCTGCCCAGATTCATACAGATTTATCTAGTCTGCGTAGTTTTGTGAGTAATTTGGTGGTTGAATTATACTCTGTTTTAATTCCGTCTATGTCTCAAAACTATTACATGTTCTATTCAATTCAAGGAATTTTATTACTGTGTTACACTTATTTTGGGTTTCTAGCGAGTTCCCGATATAGTTTTTCTTAGTAAATTATAGGTTTTCATCTTGTTTGACATTTTCGGCAAGAATTACTAAATTTAAGATATATTCACCGGTCTTGTGCCACAATTTTACCATTTAAGAAAAAAATGAGCATGTTTTGTCAAGTTGGTCCTAACTATCAGAGTACATGTGGGGCATGCCACAGCTCACTAGTAGAAAACGGAGCTTTAGCGCCGGTTAGTAAGGGCCTTTAATGTCGGTTCCATAACCGGCACTAGGGGGTGGGCACTAAAGCCCCCCCCCCCCCTTTAGTACCGGTTCGGCACGAACCAACGCTAAAGTGCCACCATGTGGTGTGAGCTCGCGCCCTGGTGGTGTTACCAACAGGTACTAAAGGTTTTTTTTGAAAATTTTGGAAAAAAAATTGATTTTTTTTCAATTTTTAACTTTTTTGAATTATTTGATGATTTAGTCTCTAATCACCTCTCTTAAGAGCTCAAGTGTGGATCACTCATTCCAAATCGCCTGACTTCCCGACCGGTCACCCATCCTCTCACTCCCCTAGCCTGAGCACGCTTAACTTCGGAGTTCTATTCCCCCTACATTCCAAGTCTGCACTTGTTGTTTTCCTGACAAATGAAAACTTTCAATCCTATTAACCCTTAGCAGTTTAGCTTGAGCATTAGGTCACACGTTTCACCGTTTGAGTTTGAAAATATTATTTTAAAAAACAGTAATTATTTAGTAACACTAATATTTCTTGAATAAGTTTGACCATAGTTTGACCAGATTTGACCAAAATTTAAAAAATTGAAATAATTATTTAGTAACACTAATATTCTTGAATAATTATGTAGTAACATTAATACTTCTTGAATAAGTAGTTTGATCAGATTTAACCAATTTTTTTAAAAAACTGAAATTTGACCATATCTTTTTTTCGTTTTGGAATTTGAGGATTCTAAAAAATTGCAAACAGGCCGTAGGCAGTCTCCATCGGATGCGTATTTTTGTGCTGAATTTTTTGATATATTATACATTTTTTTCCGACATCGTATGCAAAAGTTATAGGCGTTTTACATTTTCCCTACACTTTTTGCAAAACATGTCCAAATTTAAGTTTTCAAATTTTCCTAATTAGTAGATGTAGTAATATAACTACCTCTCAAAGGATTTTATTTTTTAAAGTTTTATCATTTTCTTTTGATTTTTTCAGAACTGAAATGGCGACACAGGGAGGGGTAGAGTTTGAAAATTGCCCTATAGTGCCGGTTTGTGTCACAAACCGGTACTATAGGTCAGACCCCTTTAGTACCGGTTCGTGGCACAAACCGGTACTAAAGGTTAGCCCTTTAGTACCGGTTTGTGACACGAACCGGTACTAAAGGTGATCGTGGGGCCCCGGCCTGACGCCAGCCTGCCATCACCCCTTTAGTACCGGTTCGTGGCACGAACCGGCATTAATGCATAGCCGTTCGAACCGGCACTAATGGTACCATTACATTAGTGCCGGCTCAAATTCAAACCGGCACTAATGTGCTTCACGTTTGACCCTTTTTCTACTAGTGGCTGGTTACTCCATGCGCTTTTTTTGATGGGAAAGAAGCAAAGGAAATATTTGACAGGAAACAGTAAATCTATTTTGGGCGCCCATGAGTCTCAGTCGTTTCCATTCGGTGGTCTTGAAATCTCAATGTATTTTTTATTTTTTTGAGATGCTTTTTACTTTCGGTGAACTTTTATATACATCTGATCCTTTTCATAAAAAAAAACTCAAATGCAACATCACCTTTTTTTGGCAATTGCAACAAAGAGCTAGTACACTTCCTTTCACGTACTACGTTCTACTTCTATGGTAGGTCGTAAACGGTACATTCCAGTGTGACTGCACGTACAGTCAAATGTGCACGGTCCTGTTGGTCTTGTAATTAATTTCAGAACTTCAGATGTACCATGATTAGTTCAGTCTCTTCATCCGTAGACAGTTCGACACATAGTCGCAGCAAATTAATTAACGAAGATGGACATCCGTCATATGGGTGTACCATGGACGTACGCGAGTCAAAATCACTCCTGCTGTTCTGCACCATGCATGTTAACCTTAATTACGTACAGCACATACGTACTCCACATAGGAGTATGAGCTTATGTGAAATTGTATCGATTCTGGAAACAAGACGAGATTCTGAAATTTGTACTCCAGTAAAGTAAGGAAGGCCATATATGTGTCCGCCAGACCAGAGAACAAACATATGAGGAGGCCGTAAGAAAAGGAAGATGAGAAAACAGATGACTAGCAGGATTAAAATAGTACTCTACGTGGATAAACAATGTTGTGCGCCAGGGTACAATCACTGAATCACACAGCAACTGATTATTGATAATTTATCTGCAGTCATCTTTACTCAAAGCGTCCACTGGCACCCACGTCGCCCTGCCTCACACCTACTAAAATCTATTACTCCAACAGCGTAACAGCGTACGTACGTGCAGTGACACAGGATAGCTAGCTAGCTATGATTTGAAAAAGAAAAACATGATGATCGATCAGGACCACCCACACTTACTCCTACCATGAATGTATCTCTACGTGTTCCCGCCATAAGATAAGCTCGACATGATCCAGATCCGTAAGGCCAAGTGGTAGTTGTACATGTTTAAGTATTTGTGTACGATATGATGTAGGTTTGCCACCACCTAATAACTCCATGCTTTTGTTTCTTTACGTTTTCATGAGCAGGTGTGAGGGCTCCATGTGGTAAGAATGGGATATCATACACCGCCACATGCTACGTACGTGCGCCACTGGTGATCGATCTACTCTAGCCAAATTCTACTGCTTCTTCCACTGCTTGGCTTCCCTCCATGTCGCAGTGAAGAAAGCTAGATTGACACAACATGCATCAATATCTGGCTAGGTGGACCTATACCTTGCCAAACTTAACATTTACTACATCTAGGTGTTGTATCTAATAAACAAAAACAACTTTTCACTTTTTTCCAGAAAAGGGAAATGTTAACCGAAGTGAATGTTTGGCTCCAATATTGCCCCTTAGTTTCTTTAACATCGTCCTTTGTCCCTATTGCAAGAATGAAGGCTAGTGCCATATTTTTCAATGAAAATTCAGGTGGTTCATTCATAGCTAGGGAAGTTAAACCGATTACTATATGAGCGCCGGGTGGTTCATTCATTTAGACATAGACTAGATACCTAGAGCTAACTTTGATTCATCAATATATTTTCACTAATTCCTTTTCAATATTATTATTTTCATGAACTTATTCACCTACTTCACCAAATGCAGATACAATCTCCATGAGCTTTACCAACTTCGTTGATTAATTCCATGATGAATACTTTTTAATATGTTTCTTGCTATCTAGAGAAATATAGAAAATCATGTTACTCTCCTAAAGTAATAGGTGACATTACACTTGTCGACATTGCACTTGTTGAGTTGTTGTACCATTGTATACGTTCCGCGCATGCATGTCCGGCCATTTCTGCTCTTGACTCTCCTAAAGTAACCATGCATGATCCTGATTAACAATCACACCGGCGGATTCGGTCTACTTATAGTAGCGATTAAGCAATGGCTAATCACTGTCGTTAAGCTTAACGACGGTATCCGGCGGCGAGCGGTAGGCGCCAAGCAGCTACCCGTAGCAGCAAACGTCCAAGGCATCGGATACCTTCTTCTTCCCGATCGATCGGCCCCACTTTTATATAAATTCAGAGCCCGACTCCTGCGCTGCTGCTTCCATGTGTTTGTTCCGTCCCAGCCTCTGCATGGCTGCATCATGGCAAGCACGATCCTCAAGGATGATTGCTTCGCCCTGCTGCAGCCCGATTTAACTGTTTTTTTGTTTTGTTTTTTTTGAGAATTCAGATCTACTCCGTATTAGACAGCCTAGATCTACAACATGGGGAGCATCATTAGCCTCAAGCTTTGTTTAGCGGCACTCTCCCTACTTTAACCCGGACGGACACTCCCTATAGGATTAGGATCTGCATAATTCCTGTGTCATCGGATAAATTACTGTACTATATTTGCTACGTGGAGGGCGGCATGTCTAAGCACAAGGAGGCACGCACATGCACAAAATTGGATGACGGCGCAAGATCCGAGGCTAACGTGCTTTACGTACTACCGAGGAACCAACCCAGAGGAGGTCAGACGTGGAGATATATATACCGTTTGTACGGACCACGGTTAATTCATTCGATCCTCGGGGCTCTTTTGATGCGGCAATACGAAAGATCAATGATTGTAACATTTTTTGACATGATTTTGTTTGCACCATTTTTTTTTGCAGGGAGCACCAAAATTTATTTGATGGCACCACTGAAAAATCAAATGACTATTTTCATGAAGTTCAAGTTGAAGAATTTTTATTTTTTTTGGATATCGTCATGTGTTGTGGTGTGGCACTCCGGTCAATTAATAGTGCACCGAAGTCTTTAGGCGGCACGCGTCTCATAGGTTTCACGAAATGTGACGACATGGCGGTTTCATTGGTGTTGTACATGTTGGCTTGTTGCGCAACAATGCCTATGATATTCCATAGTGCTCTTGATCCAGGGTCTGGTTAACTGGTTTGCTAATTGAGGTTGGTCGGCGTTATATATGTGGACTAGGCTTGCTTTGAGGGTCTCCGGTGCCAGCCCCTACAGATTGTTAGGTGGACTAATGGGCCTTAGGATGGAGGAGTGTGAAGGAACAACAAAGCTATCACTACTAGGGAAAAGCTTAGCGGCAGCGCGGATTTTAGGCCTATCAGTAGCGCAGGATGGAGCGCTACTGGTACGGCGCTACAGCTAAAGGTTAGCAGTAGCGTGGGTTAACCCAAGCTACTGCTATATCGACTTAGTAGTAGCGTTTTCTTCAAACAACGCTACTGGTAATTACTAGTAGCGCTTCTCCCTGCACGTGCTACTACTATTATTTCGTATTTTATTTCTTTTTTATTTCATATTTTGTTCATACACCTTTATACAAGTTTTCATACAGCAGCAATTTAGAGATTGTTTGTACATCATAATGAGTTATTACATCACTGCGTGAAAGAACCGTGGACTAGTTTCAAGTGGATGGACATCCACTTGAAACTAATCCGCGGTTCTTTCACCCAATAATATAATAAATATCATCATCATATCATTAACAACTTATCATCATAATACATCATTGTCATATAACACCTTCTCATGATCATCGTTTTCATCAATGAGACATCACATAGCAAGTTGGCCACTAGTCATAATCACAACAACTCCTCATCATCAACTCTAACACATTGTACCACATAATAAATATTGTACCTCATAGGACCTACTACATTCTCTTAGGACCTACTATATTCTCTTAGGTAAAATAGCATAAAACAAGATAGCCCCTGACTCTCCATTATGGAGAATGGAGATTCTCCCGTCTTCAATTCTTGCCTTTCGCACAATGTTGCTTCCAAGTAGCTCCTTACGACTGTCCATACATTTTTTCCATTCTATGATTTTCATGTCTCCATCTCTTTTAGAAATCCGATATGGACAGGTGAGATTCGTAGGATGACCTGGCTGTATGTTCAAAACATTAAGGCGACCTTTCTGACATCAGATGAGGCACACAATCATCCGGGATTTTCTGTTGAAAAACATAGTAATAACTTCGTAGTTAGCAATGTAGTTATGTTTTAAAATAATTTATGCAAAAGATGCACGGATGTCGTAATAGTAAAAAATCTTACCATGGCATCTTCATGGATGTTACCATAGTTCAACACGTGCACCAGTGGCACGTATTGAGCATAATGTGGATGGATTTTATTATATATATTGTAATTCTCAAGATCAGTACAAAATGCGACCAGATGATTTTTCTCCTGATAAGTTAACTCAGAGCCATCGGTGTAGTAGGTTCTGTCTATCATGTTCCGCACATTGTTTGAACAATTAAAATAAGCTGTCAATGGAAATAAGTTGTCAACTATTTTGAAATGAACAATATAAATTAGTTAATAACTATGTTTGAGAAACTCACATAGTGGTAGAATTGGGAGCGTATCAACAAGGACCCAAATGTCCAAATTGTCTTGGTTGATGTCAGGATCACCAAGATCCATGGTGACAAACATACCCTCTTGAAAATCATACATCTTGCAAAGTGCTTCCCAACCCGGGCAACAAAATGGGATACGCTCTCAGAATTGTATAGATTTACCTCAAAATCCATACCATGATGGGTCCTTAGGTTAATTTTCTTTGTTTCATTCCTCTCATGATCTTCAAAACCCATACTCTCCAAGACATAGCGTTTTGCATGGCATGGGATAAGCTACTCGAATTGTAAAAGCTGAAAATTACACGTTGAAGTAGTAGAAGTCGAGCTTAATTACGAAAAAAACACTTTGCATCATAGCTTACCGTATCACAATCGAAGGCCTCCTCGAGCTTAATGCTAAAGCGCCGATCTTCCTCTATGTAAGGCCTGTCGCAGAAACCCCGGTCGTCGTGGCACCAGGAGCACCCCCCTGGGAGACTTTCGTCATCCGAGTACGACATTTCCTATGTTCATAATTCAAATATTAAACTTGTACAATTAAATATATGTACTATAAAAATTAAATTAGATCATTATTATCCATCACGGGTTGACTATCGGTCTGTCGAGTCTATATGATGGAGACTCTCCCTCACTGATTCCTCTTTGATATTTGCGACCGTCGGTGATGGTCGTTATTCCTTCTTTCCTTAGTGCATAACAAAGGTCTAGCACAAGGAAAAGAAGGAGAAACGACCCTCACAACAACATTCGGGATTCTTCGTCCTCTCTCATATATGGTGGATACACTCCCTCACTGATCTTTTGACCTTTGGTGATGGAGCCTCGGCAGACTTAATGTCAACCCGAAATGTTGTTTAATTATTTTTCTAAAAAATCT
The DNA here is from genome assembly GCF_003073215.2 of Triticum urartu. Taxonomy (NCBI): domain Eukaryota; kingdom Viridiplantae; phylum Streptophyta; class Magnoliopsida; order Poales; family Poaceae; genus Triticum; species Triticum urartu. The sequence continues at coordinate 669,422,463 of NC_053028.1, forward strand.
AGGCCACTCGATATTTCCTACATATTCTAGCACAAGTCATGCCAAAATTCACGAAAAATTCTGGCATGACCTTTTGCTAAAATAGGACATATTGAGCGCCTGAAATTTGCCGGAACGGAAATTAATCAACACTCCGGCAAAACATAGGCCACTCGGAGGTGTAACCTGAACATGACCGGCCACTTGGGCAACCACATATCCTATTTGAGCAACACAAGATATACATGTTTTTATCTACATCATATCTTATAGGACTCATATTGACATGGAGATTTGGCTGGTCTCACCTCGAGGTCGAAGGGGGTCGGTGACGGGGACGATGGGGGGGGGGGTGATGGAGGGGCTCCTTGATTTCTGCAAAAACAAAAAAACCTATAAATAGAACCCTAGCGAATGACATCGATGCGGGAATAATTGCTTAAACTAAAAAAATAACAACAAATGTGACATGTTCAACTAATTCTATTAATTCAAATAGTTCTTACTAAATATAAACTTACTATAAATAGAAATAAACTAAAAATAAACTAGTTCAACTAGTTATATTAATTTTCTTACTAAAAATACATTAGTTCTATTAATTCAACTAGTTCTTACTAAAACTAAACTAGTTCAACTAGTTTATTAATTTACTTACTAATTATTTTAAACACTTGCTAAAAACAGTAAAAAAAACTATATTGAATTTTTTCTCTAAACTAAACACCACTGCCCTAATTATCTAAAAGCTCTATTTCCATATTTCAGGATATGCTCATAAAGAATACTCTTATCTACTACTACCTCCATTCCAATATACTGAAAAGCTTTTGAATAAAGAATACTCCATTTATCTACTACTACTACTACTACTACTACTACTACTACTACTACTACTACTACTACTACTACTACAACTACCAAATCTATCTACTCGTACATCACAAAATCTATCTACTTTCCGAAACATTTTTCATACATGTTTAACATTTTTTAAATACATCATTAGCAATATTTTCCAATAAATGTTTTCATGTCTATATTTTTTCAACCCATTTATAGATTTTTAATGCATATTTTACATTTATTCTTTCCATCAAAATTATTTTTCTATACATGTTAAACATTTTTTAAATACATGATTAACATCTTTTCGTATATATGTTTTGATGTCTACTTTTTCCCAACATATAGTACATTTTTGTATACTGGAAAAAATATAGGTCAACTGTTTTCAAATGCGTGATTAACATTTCCTGAAACATATGTTTTGATGCGTAATTTTTTCATAGACATTGTACAATTTACATATACACCTGAAACATTTCCAATACATGTTTACCATTATTTACAACATGATTAACATTTTTTTTCAAATATATGATGATGACTATTTTTTCGTACGCATTCTTACATTTTCTATGTATATCAGAAACATTTTTTATGCAAGTTTAACATTTTTCCAATACACGATTAACTTTTTTTAAAATATGTGACGAACACTTCAAAAAACTGAAAAGGAAAAAAGAAATGATAAAAAGCTTTTCAGTATAGCTAGGTATTGTAGGGAGCTCCTGTTCGGCGCCTTAAGCGCCCTAACTCTTATCACCCGCGAAGGAAAAGCTTGTTCGAGCTTAGCTGACCACCACAGCCATTGGACACTTGTTAGTTTCCATAGCGCTAATAGTACAAAAACTAGAATGACCGTGCTATTTATTTATCACTTAGATTTTTTATTTATTTTGAAAGAACAGAAATTTGAAAACAGTCATTGATTTTGAGACAAAAGTTCATCCATTTTGAGAAATAGTTCATCATTTTTAAAGAAAAGTTCATGAACTTAAAAAAGTTTACTGATTTCTGGAAAACTATATGAAAAGGTTACAAAAGTTGATCGTTTTCAAAACAAGATCATCAACTTTAAAAAATGTTCATGGATTTTGGCCAAAAACTCATTGAGGAAAAAAATTTCATCGAGTTTGAAAAATAGTTCATAAATTTTGTAAAAAGTTCAAAAATTTGAATGAAAAATCCTGCAATCTTGAAAAAAGTTCATCAGATTTAAAAAAATGTTCATCGGACTTGCAAAAAGTTTATCGAATTTGCAAAAAGGTTATCAAATTTGAAAAAAAGGTTTATCAAATTTTCAAAAGTTCATTGAAGTAGAAAAAAGTTCATCAAATTTCCATAAAGTTCATGAATTTAAATAAAATGTGGATGGATTTCAAAAAAAAATCAAACAAGGAAGAAGGAACAATAAAAAATAAAATGAAAAATGAAAAACAAAAAAAATGGAAAAATGAAAGAATAGATGACAAGGGCACAAAATGATGGAACACAACTAATCAAGTCCCTGTGGCGGGGCGTTACCACAGTGCGTTATGAACAGGAAATCATCTGTTCGATTCCCAGCTCTTATGTATTTTTTGCACTTTGAAAGCTCGCGAACGAAAAAGATGGTGGGTTGTATGAGAAGCGATCCAAAGGGCCGAGCGTGGCTGCAGGCGCCGGTTCCAAGTTTGCAGGTACTGTATTATTTTACAAACCCCTCAAAAAATGTAGTTTTCACAATAGCAGAAGATGAAAATATAATGTTTTTTTATGGTATTAGAGCAATTCGGAAACACATATAATTTTTTAAAGGAAAATATTTTTTCTAATTATTCATTTTTTGAGAAATTTATGAATATATTTCGAAAACATGAAACTTTTCTAAAAGATATCTAACATTTTCAACATGTTAGAAAATATTGAAACACAATTTTTTCAAAAAAAATTAAACTAACAATTTTCAAACTTTCAACATGTTCCAAAAAAATTTAAACTAACAATTTTTAAACATAATTGTTTTTAATTCTTCTAATAAGTTTGATACCGTATTTTTTCTAAAATTATGAATAATAATTGAAAATCATGGACATTGTTTTAAAATGTGAACTAATTTCGAAAAATCATTGAATTTTTTTGAAAAATAGAAGAAAACGTCAACTTTTTTATTTAGGTAAAATTCTGAAAAACATGAACATTTTTTACAATTTCTAACAAAATATGAAAACACAGTTGTTTTCTGAATTTCTGAATATTTTTTCAAAAAGGTACTTTTTCGAAAAATAAGATAGAAAAACAAAAAATAAACTAACGACAAATAAAAAACGAAAAATAATAGTAAGGGCTTGTTTGGTTGGCCATAATACTCCCGAGATCCTGGTGCTTTACTTGGTTGAGAAATCCACGCGGAAACTTCATCCGGGCTTTTCTGCCGTGACATTTGTTCACCTGTCATGTATGGCTCGAACCACCTCGTGACCTTTTTTTCATACATGTAAACGTTGTGATGATTTTAATGAAGCTTGGTGATATTGTCTCAAGAAAAATTGTTTGCAACGAGAGGGAAGGTTTTTGTCCCAACCCACCTGATATACCCGGGTTTCTGTCCCATGTGAGTTGTAGCCTTTTCTGATACTGGGCCCCACACATGATCTTGTCGACAGCTTAACTGGCCGGTCCAATCTGATCACACTTTATCACAAGGTCTTGTTTTCTTTTCTCCTTTTCAGGGCGAGTCATGTGGATTTCTTTCTTTATGTTTTTGTCCAGTTTCTAATGGTTTTATTTTCTTTTTCACCTTTTTACTCTTTTCTATTTTTTTAATTTTTTGTTTTTATTTTGTTTTTTCTCATTTGCTTTTTTCAGTTTCACAAACTTTTTCAAGTTGTATAATTTTTTAAAGTCCGATGAACATGTTTTACATACGTGAACTTTTTCAAATCCCGGAACTTCTTTCCTATAGTTTTGAAAATTCTCGAGCTTTTTTAAAAATCATGAACATTCTCAAATTCATGAATTTTTTGACATTAGCAAAACATTTGAAATTCACAAACATATTTCAAAGCTATGATTTTTTTTCAAAATTACAATCTTTTCTATATTCATGAACTTTTTGAATTCACATATTTTTCATAGGGTAAACGCTCATCGATTAACCAGTCCAAGGTCAATGATTCACTAGCAAATGTCAACGGCGATGGATCGAAGGAGGGACGGAACGAAATCACTAATTAAGGGGTATCCATTGCAAAGGTCGGTCCCAACCTTCTTTGGTGCTGACAAGTGGCGCACAACCCTAGAGTTTCCTTGTTTTCGTAGATTCGTTTTTGCAAAACATTTTATATCTTGAACCACCCGTTCAAATCATGAACCTTTTTCATCGTTGGATTTTTACCTGCAAATATTCAAACTAAATCCCACATTCATAAATTTTTGACAAAAAAATCCTAGAAAAAAATAAAAAATACGGAAACGAAAAATAGTAAAATTCCTCTAAAAATGGAAATTCTGAAGAAAGAAAACCGAAAAACTATAACCCAAACAGGAGCATTGTGCTTTTTTCTATTTTTTTTTGGAACCACATATATGCTATTCTCATTACGGGAGCACAATTTTGCTTCTCACAGAAGGAGAGGTTGTCTATTCCCTTTTTCGGAAAGCACAACTGTGGTTCTCGTGAAAGCACGTCACACGAAAGCACAACTGTGGTTCTCGCGAAAATTGTGGTTCCCTTTTTCGGAAAACAAAATTCTATGGGTGCGTCTAGCACGTCACACGAGGTGTTGGCTGGGAGCTCCTAGGGAGCCGTGATGGACCGAAATGATGTAACTGGCACTAAAGGCGTTGTATACGAGTACTCGACTAGCAAACACACAAGCCGGCTTTTTAGGTAACTTTTCATTGTTTTCATACTTTATGTACATTTCTTAAACGAAAATAATTTTATTACAATTTTATTGTATGTTAAATAGTGTTCATGTAGAGTTATAGAAATGTTCGCTCATTTTTTTAAAATAATCAAGTTTTTGAAAAGAATAGATACGTGATATTTTCTAAAATTGTTTATAAATGTAAAGTGTAATCAAAAAAGGGTTTAAAACCATTCAAAAAATATCTGTTACATTTAAAATAATATTTAAGATTTCAAAAATATGTTTTGACATTTTTTTACAATGTAAAAATATGTTCACACACTTAAACAGATGTTATGTATCATTTTTTAACACGTCTTTGAATTTGTTTTTAACACGTATTCAAAGAAATGTTCAAAAACAAGCATTTGAAAAAAATGTTAATCATATATTCGTAAATTATTAATTATGTACGAAACATATTTCAGTGTGTATGAAAAAATTGGACACTGAAACATATAGTTTTGTAAAATATTATTCAATTACTTAATAAATATTAAACTTATGTAAAAAAATCTTATTGATGTGTACAAAAAATGTTGACATCTCTTCAATAAATTCAAAAAGAAAAAAAAGAGAATACAAAAACAAAAAACTAAAGAAAACCAGTGAAGACAAAGAAAGAAACAAGAAACAATCAAAAAGAAATGAGAAGAGAAAAAAACAAATAGAATCAACGAAAACCTTTACAAACAGTGAAAACCAATAAGAAAAATAACATATAAAAAGCTCAAGTTGGAGATAAAATAATAGCCCTTCCTAATAGTGAGCACGCCAGAGATGAGATGGAGCTACATATCGCCGCCCGCGATACATAGCTCCTATGCTGGCCCACTTTGTGTCGGCTCACTGCGGTGCATGGGATTTGCTATTTTTTCCATTTCTTTTATTTATTTAGTTTTATTTTAAATAATTTGTAAATATCTTGGAAAATAGTCTTGAAATTTTGAAAAGCGTCCATGTATTTTCAAAAAGTTTGAAGAAGTATCAAAAAAGGGTGCAAGTATTAAAAAGCTGATTTTTTGTAAACTTGCGTGAATACAAATTTTTTATAAATTATGTTTTTTTGCTAAATATGCTAAATATTCGTTAATTCAAAAGTGTTACTCAGTTTCAAAATAATATATCACAAAATTCAGTAATCTTCATGGTATGGAAAGTGCACATTTTACAATATTCGGCATTTTTAAAATTCTTTTTTATTCAATATTGTTCATGCATTTCGAAAGATTTTTTAAAATTTGAAAAAATATTTAGAAAGTCCAATTTTTTTCATAATTTTGAAAATGTTAGGAAATTTTGGAAATTAGTAAAGTCAAAAAATGTTCATGAATTCAGAAAATGTTCACACATTCAGAAAACTGTTTGATTTAGAAAAATGATCTTGAATTTGTAACTTATGTTCACAATTTTTTAAAAAGATCATGAATATTGTAAAATGTTCACAACTCGAATAATGTTTGTGAATTTGAAAATATTCGTGAATTCAATAACTATTCAGAATTCAATTTTTTTATGAATTCAGACTATCGTCATGAGTTTTTAATGTATTCATGAATTTAAAATATTTAGTTTTTTAAAAAAATTCTATGATTTTGAAAACATGCTCACAAATTGAGAAAATATTTCTGAATTTATAAACATTACTAAAATTGAAAATGAAAAAAAATGGGTAAAGGGATAAAGAAGAAGTAAATAGATAAATATAAAATAAAACATTGATACCAAAAAAACCCTATGAAGCCAGAAATAAGAGGAAACCAATTCAGAAATGTTCAGGAATGTTCTATAGTTGATGCTCTCAAAATATAAAAAACCTACGGGGTACCCGAGCACACCGACAATGGGCCCACCAAAAGGCCACGTTCGTTTATTAGAAAATATTACTCATCGTCAAATACTATAACATCCAGAAGGAGTTAGCGCACTATCAAGCTACAAATGGCGGCATGCTGATCTTTGTCGACTTACCCTTGGTAAAACCTTTACCAGTCAAATAATGCTCAAAAACATCATCAGTGACGTTGGGTGGAAGTGCTCGCTGTCCCGAGCACCAGTGCACACATGCACACGTGTCAAACATGCAGGCGAACCCAACAGCCACAGGCACGGCCACATCCACGACCATGCATTTAATGCGGATGCAAGCTAGGGTGCATAGCCTACCACATGCCTACGTATTTTAGGCCATCATCATTATGATTTACAGCCGGTGTGGGCACCTCGAAACGATAAGGTACTGACCTTATTACATGGTTGAAAGCGATGACACATGCTCCTTTCTGACTAAGGGACAACGACGCCTCGAACTCTAGCAGGACTAACGTTGACGAGTCGTACCCAAAGGGATAAGATAGTCATGTGGTGTACTCAAGTACCTGACAACTGCAACATCATGTTATTGCCTACACAACAGAGGGACCCAAGTCAAAGAAGACCACACGTGTGAACAAGCCATTGTGGTGCCCCCAATCCTATACTACACAACAGAGAGACCCAAGTCAAAGAAGACCACACATGTGAACGGGCCATTATGGTGCCCCCAATCCTATATAAATGGAGGGCCATTACCATTTTTGGACAACGAAGCACATAACACAAAACATAAGAGAGAATAACATAGAAACCCAGGCTTAAGAAGGAGAGTAGAGAGGGAAAAGGGAGAAGGGTTGGTGTTAGGATGGGATGGGAACCCACCCTGAGCACCATAGTTAACTCTCCCAAGCACTTGTAATCTCCCTTATACACTCATTTCAGCTAACCAAGAACATGAGTAGGATATTATACTTCCCAAGCGGTCTGAACCTATATAAATCACCGTGTCACCTTTTTTTTAGCATACTCAAAGGAACCTAGAGCGTTTTAGCCCCTGTCTGGATACACAAATGAAGGTTATCCTTGATCCTGATGTCCCGAGTTTACACTCCGCCCGCTGCAGAGGAGAGCATTGAAATAGGTCGGCCCATCTAGCATGTGGGCGCTCTAGGGGTACATGGTTGGTCGTTATCTATCGCGGTACGCGATAAATAGGGTGCACTTCTGGCGCCTTCATTCAAAGTAGCTACTCACGTTATTCACGTATGTGGTCTTTTTTTTTTGCGGGCGTTTTCACGTATGTGGTCGGGAGCGTCTATACAACGCCTTAAGCGCCGGCTGGCGCATGGGTGCCCGCATGCCAAGTTGGGTGGCCGTGGCTCGAGCTACTGTTCGCTCGCCTTGCCTGACTCACTCACTGTTTAGAGGAAAACTAGCAGCAGGTGGTTCCAGAAAACAACCAACCTCTAGTTTTTAAGTTTGTTTTTGTATTTTCAAAAATAAATCAAAGGTTCAAAGTATGTTCATGATTTATTTTTATATTTATTTAAATTTTATGAAATCTTCAAGAGTTTGGAATGTTCATGAATACAGGAAAAAACGTGAATTTTAAAAAGTTCCCGAGTTTGAAAAGGTGCACAAAATTTTAAAAAATTCACGAATTAGGCAAAAATTCTTCAATTTAAAAAAAATCATGAATTCAAAAAACCCATGATTTCAAAAGGTTCATGAATTCAAAAAAAGATCACAAATCTGAAAATATGTTCACAAAATTTAAAGAGTTCATGTTTTAAAAAAGTGAAACGAAAAAAAGAAAAAGAAAAAAGGAGAGGAAAAAGAAGTTCATGTTTTTGGATTTTTAGAAAAGTGGATGCCCCCACAAGGCGGGTACTCTAGTATCCTAATGAGTAATATACTACATATGTGTTGGCCTGGCATTGCACAAAATATGGACATATAACGAAGAATGGGTAAGTTATAACTAATGAAGCTTTATGCATCAAATATTAGCAGTGAAGCTTTATTAATGTTGTATGAAGCAATTAAATGGCACATCGGTACCCAGACATTGGATGATAACCAGTGAAGCTTTATTAAGTTTTGTATGAACTGACTCACATGGAATGTGCTTCCACCAACGTGAAGAAGTGTTTGATTTACACTGAAAATGTTTCCATTACAAAACATAACTATGCGTCCATTGGTCAGAAAAATGTTTGCATTAATAACATCCATGACATGTGACAAATGTTTTTGTTTCATGAGAAAATTATGTCAGGGGAGAACCTCTACGGCTCATGCGAGTTGCCAAAATTTAGCCATCTCTATCTTCTAACCAGTACATGATTTATTCCTAAAACATCAAGATTAAGTGGCATTTTCTTCAGCAGGCAATGCGCATGAAGAGTTTTAATGAGGCATGGCGGAACCAAGTGGGTTCTCTAGTCCAAAAAGGTAGTGTCGAAATTAAGGCTAACAATGATACCAGTCACTATTTTCAGACTCATAAAGACTTGAGACAAGGGGATTCAATGTCTCCCCTCTTATTTAATATAGTGGCGGTGTTGACCGTTCTTATTGGTAGGGCCAAGGAGAATGGCCTAGTAGATGGACTCGTTCCTCATCTAGTTGATGGGGGAGTTTCCATTTTACAATATGCGGACGACACTATACTTTTCATGGAGCGTGACATTGCAAAAGCTCGGACATGAAATTAGTTCTATATCTCTTTGAACAATTGTCGGGGCTAAAAAAAACTTTAACAAGAGCGAATTGTTCTGTTTTGGTTGGGCCAAAGAGGAGCAAGACACATATAGACAATTGTTCGGTTGTGAACTAGGTTCTTTGCCCTTTAGTTATTTGGGCATACCGATACATCATCGCAAACTTTCCAATAAAGAGTGGAAATGCACCGAAAATCGAATCAAGAAAAAGCTTAGCTGTTGGAAGGGCAAGCTAATGTCATACGGAGGTCGGCTAGTGCTTATTAACTCGGTACTGACTAGTATGCCGATGTTCCTGCTGTCCTTCTTTGAGGTACCCAAGGGGGTACGGAAGAGACTAGATTTTTTTCGATCTCGATTCTTCTGGCAGTCAGATGAGGCCAAGAAGAAGTATCATCTAACACGATGGGACATAATATGCCGACCCAAGGATCAGGGTGGTCTCGGTATTGAAAACTTGGAAATCAAGAATAAATGCCTTATGAGTAAATGGCTATATAGGTTATCAGTTCAGAATGACGGTATGTGGGCACGGATATTACGAAACAAATATCTGCAATTGAAAACTCTTTCCCAAGTCACCGCGAGGCCGAATGACAATAAGATTTTGGGAGGATAAGTGGTTAGGGAAGACGCCATTAGCCATACAATATCCAATCCTTTATAATATTGTTCAATCGTAAGGAGGATTATGTAGGCACAATATTACAATCGATTCCTTGGAATATTCAATTTAGACGATCTTTAGTTGGGGAGCGTTGGAATTCCTGTATGCACTTGGGTTGGAGATTGATGGATGTTCAATTATCTGACCAACCTGACTCATCACACTGGAAGTTGGCTAGAAACGGAGTCTTTATGATAAAATCCTTCTATATATGGATCTTATTAATTCTGGCCCAATCCCGAGATCTATACATATCTGGAAGGTTAAGGTTCCTTTGCGTATTAAAATTTTTATGTGGTTTGTCCACAAGCAAGTGATCCTCACCAAAAATAATTTGTTAAAGCGACGATGGGTAGGCAGTTCACGATGTTGTTTTTGTGATCATGATGAAACAATACAACATCTCTTCACAGATTGCCCTCTCGCCAAATTACTTTGGCGAACGATTCATATAGCCTTCAACATCGTCCCTCCAGTTAGCATTGAATAGTTATTTGGGACGTGGTTAGCTGAGGTGGAACATACTACTGCGGCTTGTATTCGAATTGAAATATGTGCACTTATGTGGGCTATATGGAACTGTAGGAATGATATGGTTTTTAACAGACAACATATTTTAACCTACTTGCAAGTCATCTCCAGAGCTACGACATGGATCCGTACGTGGTCCTTACTCACTCCTACAGACTCTAGGGAGCCATTGGTTATTGGGTGCAACCGATGAGAGATGATAGATTGGGCTATATTCAACCGGTTTGAATGGCGATCGCATAACATGATATATAGGTGTTTAGGGCCCTAGTCCTTTCATTCATACCGGTTGTGGCATTGCGTTTTTTAATGTTTTCTGTGCTCCTTTTGCGAGCTGTAATACTTTTAAGACTTTGTGACACGCTGAGACGTTTAATAAAATGGTTGCATGCATCGTTCAGATGCAGAGGCCAGGGGCAAGCCTCCTTTTCCGAAGCAAAAAAAAAAACAGCATTCTTTTGTATGCAGGGTTCGAATTACTCTGCTGGTAATGTTGATCCAAAACTGCAAAGAGTTCACGGAATCCGGCGACTCGCAAATTAGCGGCTCAATGGCGCGAAAATTCAATGGCGTGCTCGTGCTCGCCTGCTCCCGTTATCGCCAGGCGTCCGCTCTTGATGGGGATGTGGGATGGCCTCGGTATTTCAGGGGTGCATACGCCGATCGTTTTTAATGCATAAGCTGAATGGAAGAGCCAACGTAGATACGGTGCATGCAGACAGACATGTAAAGGCCCAGCGATGGGATTTGGCATTAACTACAATTAATTTCTTTCCTATTTTTTCCTAACAACTTTTTCCCAAATCTAGGAATGATTAATTAAGCCATTTTATTTGTTTCCAATCGTGAGGGTCAATGGTTCCAAATCAACATCGTTGCTTCCCAAAAAGATTTGCTTCGTAGGAACTGGATCATTTGCTTTCTAAAATTTTCTTCGCTTCCTATGAAGTTTTCAGTCATGTGGATTTTTTTTCTTATTTGCTTACAACGCTGTATTTTACTAAATAAGAATAGATGGCCGGCCGCCAATTATGTAGTTTGAGAGGTAATCTTGAGTAAACTGCTTCAGGATCCACTGCAAAAGAAAAAAAATTCAGATATTGCAATCTAACACAACTCATTACGGACAGTAAAAAGAAGGCTACAAGGTTCTTACTTATCATCCTGCAGTTCACTGTTGTCTTCCATAAAGTGTAAACAAACGTTGGTTTCAAAAAAATATTTTGCTTGGTACGAACCGGTATTGTTGCTTCTTATAAAAATTTGGTATGAACCGGGATTGTTTTCTTCCTAAAATCTTCTTTGCCTCCTAAAAAGTTTTCAGTCGTGAGGATTATTTTTCCTTGCTTCGTACGCTGTTTTCAATTGTGGAGATCCTTGCAAAAACTTCAGTTTGGTTTATTTTTTGTTTTTGACTGTCCCTGAAGTTCCAAAAACTTTAGTTTCAAAAATATGTTCCATGCGACCAAAGGATTGTTTCGAGTGCGTGCATCCAACAAAATTAAAATTTATTTCAACCAAACATTAATAAATTAGAACTTGCTTCATAAGAAAATACAATTTGCTTCCATAGAAGTTGCTTCGAACAACATGAATGAATTGTATGTTTTTGTTGTCACGACACAATACAAATCACAACTGAGAGTGGTCGCACATCCGTCCAGGTCTAGATTGTCTAAGCATTTTTCACTCTCTTCCATACTGATTGGTGGCCCAACTTTTGACTTTGATGGCAAAAGGAAGAGTGGAACCATCAAATTCAAAAAATATTCATGATTTTAGAAAGCGTTTGAAAATCTGTAAAATATGTTCACGATTTCGGAGATGTTCATGAGTTTAAAAAATGTTCATGATTTTCAAAAATTGTTCATGATTTTCAAAAATTGTTCACGATTTTACAAAAATGAGAGTGATAGTGTATCTCGGTGATGAAGCAAAATATGGTCATGTTCATTGAACATTATGATTTTTGTTTTTCCGTTGTAACGCACAGACAGTTTTGCTATAATTACAAAAAAAGGACAAATTTGGAGTGTCGGATTTCCATTACATCGAGGATGAAGGAATGGTCTGACGCCGGAGTCTTAGCAAACTATAGATACAAAGCGTTTCCAACTAGTTGTGGCCAAAGTTTTCATGCGCGTGGTGGATTAGGTGTCATTAGCAAACTGAGGTATTATGTAGCTCGTCGCAAATGGCGTACGCATTGTACCTGTAAATTAAGTTTACAATGTGCGATGTGTGTGTTTAGCAGTCAAGTAGCAAATGGTGCGGAAGCAGCTATTTAGTCGCAAATGACGTACTTTTGGCGCCATCAAGTTAACTGTTATGTGGTGTATTTCTTTTTTTGAGAATCTATTATGGTTTATTCTGTATGTGTACTCCAGTAATATTAATGAAGGTCTGTTTTTCTAGCTCATCGTGTCTAAAAGAGAAAAGTTCAGGCTTAGCCAAGTTAACTCTCAATTTAACAGTCATTTTCAAAGTGGTCAAATGGAGCAAACGCATACGTGAGGCCATCAGTAGTGCATGTGCAATACGTGGCGGCAGGAACTACACATGGACTCGCCGTTTCTGTGATAGACCCGAGCGCTGCGATAAGTTACGGGCCGATAGATGCGTCATGTACCATTGGAACAGATGTACGCCCTGCCGTCATGACATTGTCAAATCAAACGGCCGGCTCTCCGTATCGCACTGTTCAGCGCTACATTCCTTCCCACTGCCCCACACAATCGCATTCAATACACGCCGAGACGCGTCCTTGTTCTATTCGTACACGAAGCGGGAGCAAGCGAGCTCGTCCGCTACTCTCCTCAATGGCGTCCACTACTTTTTCTCACCTTTTTTCTTTCTCATTTTTTCAGAAAGGCCACACGGTCATGTTGTATACACAGCAAGGTTTTGGATCCCAAATAGGCAAATTTTCTCGTGGGTGGGCGATATTCCCGGTAACCACGGTTACCGAGAAATACCGAACAAAATTCGGACGAAATTCACAATTGAATTTTGAATTCAAACAATTTTAAATTAGATATAATAATATCTTGAACTAATGCCATTCACAAAAGGGGTAATAGCTCAGTGGTACCTCAACTACGTGCGAGATTTCTGTTAAGGTCGCGAGTTTGATTCTTTTGGCCGTCATTTTTCACGTTTTTTACTGCCTATTCTAAAAATAACAAAAAGAACAAAAGAAAGAGCGGAAGGAGGAATAGAACCAGCTACCTCTCGAGGCGCATAACAGATGGTTACCACTACACCAGATTAAGGGCACTATCTAAATTAAGAGACAAAGCTTATTTATTAGACCCTGAGCGTTCAAATTCAAATTATTCAAAAATTTTGGTATTTTTTGCTCGGGATAGGTATTTCTCGTTGGGCACTGAGAAACGCGGTAACCGCCCGGTATCCGTTTTTCTCGGGCGGTACCCAAAACCATGATACACAGTGTATGTACGTGCACAGCCTACATGCTTGCTGGACATGTGCATGTAACTATGAAATTTGATTGCCAAATCTTCAAGTTGTATATGCATAATATATAGATGAACCTATTTTTTTTCTTCACATTTTCTTTGTTGGCGCTGCCTCTCGCAGCGCCGCTTCTTCTTCCTCTCCTCTCAACTCTCTCTTGAGTGTGGCGGCAGGGCAGTTGGTTGCCTGGTTCGTCTATGGAGGCGAGCAGACGTGCGCGAGCGTGGTGCCTGATTGGGGAACAGAGGAGAAGCGATCGAGCCTGAAGTGTGCGTGCATGATGATGGTAGGCTGGGCTTGTGCGTGCATGTGGAGGCATGATGGGTGATTGGTACTACCTAGTATAAAATAATTCTCATCTGGGCTGTGGGGAGGGGGGGCATGGCCCCCTCAGACTTCTACATAGCTCCGCCGTTGCTCTCAATAACACAAGAACACATCAGGAAGAAAACCACACAGGCACACTTCACCAAGAATAAAACCAACAGACATTTCCAAAAGGCTTTTCTCCTTGGTCACACGAAGGCTACATCTTGGCTCCAGCCCTCCGTCGCGCTATGCCGCTTCTCACGGCATCACCGTATCGCACGACACCGTCGGCATCTTACCAGAATCACTGCATCGCATGGCAGCCCGGCATCTCGCCTCCTTCGCGCGCATAGTTGAAGCTTCGCCGGACAAACAACACCCTAGACTAGAGTACATGGAGAATGAAAATAGACATGCATACACATATGACAAGATTAGACCTGACATTATTTACTGCTAATGTACGTAATAATTTGTACGTGTACATTAGCATGAAGAACACAATATGATCTTTATGCTAATGAAACTATACAATTCCAGAGTTTGTCATCCAAACATGATTTGGTATTGAAACCTCACAGGCATTTCAAGAGCCAAAATTCAATGACAACCAAACAGGCGAATTCATATTAGTGCCATTTCAGTTTCCTCATCGAATTGGAATCCAGTCCAACTCAATACGGAGCTCTCCAATACGGACATCAAGACAAAGCGTATGTGTTATGGTATAGAAACGATCAGGGAGTACGTTGTAGTTTTGTCACCTACAATCGAAGCATCAGGGGAAATCCTTGGTCCGGGCTCCTGGACCGGACGACGGCGGCGTCTTGACGCCGTTCCCCTTCTTGAAGACGTTGTCTTGTTCGCTCGTGGCGTCCCCGACGGTGGAGTTGGATACTGGTTGGCCTCATTGTCTTCGAGTTGTTTCTCAGGGCTAGGAGAGTTTTGCTGTGTTGTTCTTTTCCTTTCCTTGGGCTGAGCACCCCGTGTCCCTCTGCTCCGGGCACCATGTCGTCTGCGCATGTGTTGTTCCATACCCTGTATTCGTTCTTCTTCTTCTATCAATGAATGATACGCAAGCTTTCCGTATTTGTGAAAAAAAACAATCAAAGCATCATTTACGGGATTTGTACCCTAGAATTTTGGGGATTTGTTTCCTAAAAGACGACTGATCCGACGTTCTTCCGCCCCCACCCACCACCCTAATATAGATCATGGGGAAGCTTCTCCGACGAGCCCCCCACCAGACTGCAGCTGTTTCTTCCTTCACTCCGGCGCCCCTCCTTTCTTCTATCGATTTAGAAAATCGACCGACCCAAATCAGATTTTCAGGCGACTAAAGTTTAGCTATTGTGAACTATTAAATATGAGGTCTAGTTTCTCATAAGACCAAGTCATTTTTTTAGTTAGACCAGTTGCATTAAGGCTTCAATTTTATTTCACCAGACCGACTCTAGACTACAGGAATCACTTGAAATGTGGCAATTCTGCTACATTTTTTTCTTCGTATTTCGACTTGATTTCCCACTGTGTGTCATATTTTCTCGAATAACACGAATATTTACTAGTTCAACACAAACACTTTGACCAAATACCGAAAGAGCACAAACACATTAATGGAAGAGCTAGGTGTTGCCAACATAATCATTTTAGATCATTCTTCACGGACATGTGCATTAGATCCGACACCTTCCTCGCCGCTGGCCTGCCCTTCAGGTCATCCCACCAGGCCCTTACATGCGGGTACATGTCGAGCACCGATATGTATATAGTGATCCCTAGGCAAAGCATGGTGGAGACATGGTTGAGGTCGGCGAGGCTGATGAAATCTCCAGCTAGGTACTTGGAGCTCGACAATCTGGACTCATACACATCCAACACCTTCTTCAGCTTATCAATGTTCTCCTCGACGGCCCTCTCATCAACCCTTTGCCCGAAAATTGGCCGGATCCTGACCTCCATAAGAATAGCCTCTATGAGAGGACGGTATTGGTGGGCCTCCACCTCCAGCCACACATAGACCATTGCTGATCCCTCGAGATTGCCAACCCCAAGGAGCTCAGGTTTGTACTTTCGGCATATATATTTTGTGATTGCGCGCGACTCTGTTGCATAGACATAGACAATATATGTGATGAGAGCTAGGCTTGAAACATGTAAATTTCAACATAAGGTTTTCTCCCAAAGCTTTTCTGAGTAAATGGATATATGTTATGTATCCATGCTAAATTACTCTGTCTACCCTGGCCAAGAGGAAAAATATTTAGATGGTTGCCGAAGTTTCTTACCCCAGAGGCAAAAGTCACCGTCCTCCAAAACTGGGACCTGACCGAACGGCTGTGGAAAAAAGCTAATCAGCAATATCAACGCAGGAAGAGCAAACAGAGAAGGATAGACGACGTCTCATACACAAATAGAAGAGCGAGAGAGGCCTACATACGTTCCTGCCGAGGTGGGCGGGGCTCTTGTGCTCGGCCGCGGCGAAGTCGACGGCGACGAGCTCGTAGTTGACGCCGGACTCCTCCAGGCTCACAAGGACCCTGGCTATGTTCCAAGACATGGCCGGCCCGTACACCTTCACGACGGGCTCCATGTTGCTCTTCCTGCCGGCTTCGCTCTGCTCTTCGCCACTGAATAAGTGAATCACTTCTGTTTCGGTACACCCCCCTAAACACGTAAACGGCCCAGATTAATCGATACCTCTTCATAAATAAGGGCATAATGGTCATATATTAGAAATCATTCGTCCGCTGTATACGATGTACAGTGAGCTGGGCCGGCCCATCTTTCCCTTCTTTTTTTTCTGATTTTAAATCGCGAAAAAATATGAGCCTGAGAGGAATCGAACCAGGTTCTTCCTCGTACATAATTCGAGGTGATGACCAACCGGCGACTTGAGCACTTGTGTTTAGGTAGTTCTGTCTTGTCTTTTTCTTCCTTGATCTTTCCTGTTTCTGGTTTCCTTTTTTTTCTTAGTTTTTCAAACGTTTTTTCCGGTTTTCATTTCCCTTTTTTTCTTTTTCCTTTTCTTTTCCTTTTTATGTTCCTTTTTGTTTTACTTTTTCTTTTGAATGTGCAAACTTTTTCAGTTTCCTTTAAAAAAATCGATGAACCTTTTTTTAATATTGATGAACTATTTTCAAAGTCGATGAACTTTATTCAAGATTGATGATTTTTTTTTCTAAATTGATGAATCTTTCTCGAGATGAATGATTTCCTTTTTAGAGTAGATGATTTTTAAGATGAATGATTTCTTTTTCCGAACATGATTCAAGATGAATCTTTATTCATTTCCTGCAAAAGTTGAGTAGAGATTTATTTTTTTCTAAATTGATGAATCTTTATTCAGGATGAATGATTTCTCAAGATGAATAAAGATTTTGTTTCTAAATTGATGAATCCTTCTGGCAACCGAACACCCTTCATTGAACATGGTCTAGTTTTGGACATTCTTGAAATGACCCCAACTTTTGCAGGAAGGTGGGCATTGCCCATGGTAGGCACCAGTGATAGGTTTGAATGATTTCTGACACCGCATGCAACTTCCGACACGCCCGATCATTTATCGGTCTTTTTTCATCGGAAAAACTCCAGAAAATGTAGAACTTGTTGAAAATCCAAACAACTTGGCATGGTGTCTTGAATTGGTCATACAAGGCCATGAAAAAATTGGGGCCATTTCAAGGATGTCAAGAAAACAACGTGCTCTCAAAGAGAGCCTTTTGGCAACCGAACACCCTTCATTGAACATGGTCTAGTTTTGGACATTCTTGAAATAACCACAACTTTTGCAGGAAGATGGGCATTGCCCATGGTAGGCATCAGTGATACGATTGAATGATTTTTGACACCGTATGCAAGTTGCGACACGTCCAATCATTTATCGGTCTTTTTTCACCAGAAAAACTCCAGAAAATGCAGAATTTGTTGAGAATCCAAACAACTTGGCATGGTGCCTTGAATTGGTCATACAAGGCCATGAAAAAATTAGGGCCATTTCAAGAATGTCAAGAAACAATGTGCTCTCAAAGAGAGCCTTCTCGCAACCGAACACTCTTCATTGAACATGGTATAGTTTTGGACATTCTTGAAATGACCCCAACTTTTTTAAGTAGGTGAGCATGCCCATGGTAGACATCCATGTCAAGTTTGAATGATTTCTGACACTGTATGCAAGTCGCGACATGTCCGACCATTTATTGACCTTTTTTGGCCGAGAAAACTCCAGAAAACGCAAAATTCATCAAAAAACAAAAAAAACTTGGCATGGTGCATTTAGTTGGCCATACAAGGTCATCTAAAAAATTGGGGCAATTTCATGGATGTCGAAACACAACGTGCTCTCAGGCGGAGCTTTCTGACCTACCTGAATACACTCATTTGAACATGGTCTGTTTTTAGATATCCTTCAAATGACCACAACTTTTCCAAGAAGTTGAGCATGCACATGGTAGGCATCTATGTCAGGTTTGAACTATTTTCAATAGTGTATGCAAGTTGCCACATGTCCGAGCATTTATTTTCTTTTTTTTACCGAGAAAACTCTAGAAAATGCTAAAATTATTGAAAACCAAAACAACTTGCCATGGTGTCTTGAATTGGCCATACAAGGCCATGGGAATAATTGGGGCCATTTAATGGATGCCTATTTTTGGATACGCTTGCAATAACCCAACTTTTGCAAGCAGGTGGGCCTACCCATGGTAGGAATCCATGCCAAGTTTGAACGATTTTCGACACCGTATGCAAGTTGCGACACGTTTGGCAATTTATCGCCCTTTTTTTTACAAAGTAAGCTCCAGAAAATATAAAATTTGTAAAAAACCAAAAAACCTTGGCATGGTGCCTTGAATTGTTGCTAGTGAAAAAAATTAGGTCATTGGACGGATGTCGAGAAAAAACATGCTCCCAAACGGAGCCTTCTGACCTACCCCGACACCCTACGTTGAACATGGTGATTTTTCTACACGAATACAAAAAAAATCGAGCAAATTCAAAAAAATTGTTTCAAATTTTTGTTCGTATTTTTCTTGAAATTCCAAATTTAATAGTGATTTTCCTAAAATGTTAAAAGAAAAATGTTCGGGTTCAAAATTTTGTTAGCTCTTTGTAAAAATGTTTGTGTTTTGACATTATGAGCAATTTGAAAATACAAAAACATTCCGAGGAATTCATAAAATGTTCGCATTTTGAAATAATTGTTCATAGTTTCAGAAAATGTCCGTGTTTTCAGTTTTGTTCCTTATATTAAGAAAATGTTCGTATTTAAAAAAATTGTTTGTAGTTTCAAGAAATGTTCTCACTTTCAATTATGCTCTTCTTTTTTAAAACAAAGTGTGAGGGTCTGAAACATTGTTCACAAAAGGTTTGCGTTTAAAAAAAATATGTTCACAGATTTTGAAAATGTTTGGGTTTAAAAAAAATTACTTTGTGAAACAGAAATTCACATAAGAAATTTCAAAAAAATAGATCGTTTTGGACTAGAGCTTGTGTGTTAGATCCGCGCACCCATTTATCTATTTGTGAATTGGTGTTAAAGTGTTTCCGCTTTCACTAATTCTTTAGGCGTGGCAGTCTGTAGCACTTGAGTTAGGCAGCCGAAGTGGCTAGCAGCGGTTGGAATTATATGGCTGGTCGTGAGTTCGAATGCCCATGTAGGTCGTCATTTTTGTTGATTTTCCAGCGCAAATGGGCCGGCCCAGGTTAGCTGTGCCTGTGTTGTATTCCAGCGTAGAGGAGGTCCTCCGAACGTATGGCATATCCATCCTACGTACCAAAGCATTCCTCGAAGTGAATATCTTTGCCTGAACTTACGGCCACGTATATATGTGCCATCCCCTAGTTTGACTGCGAGCATATTAATTATTGTATCTATCTTATCTTATCTACAATAGGAACCAAGCTTAGAACCGCAACCTTGGTCAAAATATTTGTATGCCATGTTCCACGAGGAGGGATGTTTTTTGCGGGGACCACGAGGAGGGTTTTGTATGAGAGGATTGCATGCTCTCGAGTCCTGAGCCTCACGGAGCCTGATTTTTGTTATAAAGGAGAGATTTCGTGTGAGCACTCGGTTTGAAAGAATTGGGCACCCTGAAAGTCAAGTTTTTTGCTTGGTTGACCACCCAGATAGGATTTGGTCCGCTGGTAGATTGGCTAAACAAGGATGGGCAAATTGCGGCCTTTATCCTCTGTGCGAGCGGGAACAAGAATCTGGAGCACACCTCTTCTTCAAGTGTCGCTTCACCATCGGTCTTTGAAACTTAGCAAACAAATGGCTACACCTCGAGAGCATCGACACTTCCACTTGGCACCTTGAGAGTTCCGTCAAAGATTGGTGGACAAACCGCTCTGACATCCACACCGCCAATCGAAAGGCCATGGCATCGCTCACAACGCTCATTAGTTGGGCAAAATTGAATGAGAAGAATGTCCGAGTGTTTCGCCACAGAAGCACACCACCACCAATCTTGCTCAATACCATCAAAGGAGATGCTCGCCTTTGGATCGCCGCGGGTGCAAAGAAATTGGGTACCATTGTACTGACGCTCGAACGATTCATTGCTTGGGCAGGGGAAAAGACTGGCAGCTTCACTGTCAATAGTGCATCGAATGTCACTTGAGGAGCATAACCTCGCCTAGCAGGTCACAACGAGTACATCACCCAGTGGTGAAAGGTCCTTGTGGAAGCTTGTATTGGGAGGTTTGACACCACCAAAGGTCAAAGTATTTGCAAGGAAACTAGCTTCAAACTCACTGCCAACGTGGGAGATCAAACACTCAAAGAAACTTGAGCTTGATGATATATGCCCAATTTGTTCAGCTCACCGGGAGGATTCCTTTCATGCCTTGTGTCATTGTACTCTTGCAAGAGCACTTTGGAAGGAGATGGCGCTCACCTGGTTGCTACTGGATGTCTCGCGCATAGTGAACACGGGGACAAAATGGCTTTTTGACGTGCTTCGTGATATGATAGGGAATATGCGGCTCAAGGTACTAATGTTGCTGTGGAGGATCTGGTATTTAAGGAATGAGATAGTTCATGAGAAAACTACACCTCCAACGAATGTTTCCAAAAGGTTCCTCTGTAGCTATTTCTCTTTAATACTTAACATATCAGAAAACCATGATTATGATCCAGTGAGAGGATGGGCGTGATTGGTGAAAACGAAATCTCCAGGGGGGATGTGACACATCCTGATCGTGCGCTTATCAATTTTCGATGGACAGCACCTGATATGGGTTGGGTCAAGTTAAATACCAATGGTTCTTATCTTGTCAATGATGGATTAGCTACAACTGGCATGGTGCTTAGAGATTCATTGGGTGCGATCATCTTCACAACACGTCGACACCTGCTTACTTGTGATAGTGCACTTGAGTCTCAACTGTCCGCAATCTCTGAAGATGTGTCATTAGCCATGCAATGGAGTGATCTGCCTATTGTTGTTGAATCGGATTGCCTTGAGGCCGTTAACTGGTTGAGGAGTAAGGAAATTGATAGGTCAAGAAACTCTTTCTTGACCCTAGAGATTCAAAGCAAGCTACTCGAATGAAATACTTGTATTACTCATGTATGCCGCAATCAAAACAATGTAAGCCATTTTATGGCTACTTATAGTAGGATTCAAAGCCGTACGACTATTTGGTTAGGTTCAGGACCTGATGAGGTCATCAAACTCTGTGAATCTGATTGTAATCCTCCGGGTTGAGTAATACAAGTTTTCTCCTGAAAAAAATCTTATATTTTTTTGTGGGTTGTAACACGCCCTATTCTTGTCTTAATTAATATATGAGGAAAATATGTTGCCTCGGACTAAAAATATATCAAGCTGCTCACCAAAGAGAATGAGAGCACCATGGCAAATTAATTAAACTACAGAACTAACTAGCAACAAAATAGAGTCACTTGGCAGCCAAGAAATTAAAGATACCCATGAGAAGGTTTAAGCTAGGTCTCCATCACACTTACTTGGCAACCAAGTCCAACTAATATGATGGAAGCTACCTGGTGTGATCTAATTGGGAGAGCAGTTGACACACCTAAACAAGAGAAGTAATTGCAACCTAGTTCTTGACCTATTAAGCAGGCAATGAATCTGACGTATCCACAAATGTTCAATAAAACAGGTTGATAAATACTCCCTCCATTCCTAAATATATGATGTTTTGGTAGTCCAGAACATCATATATTTAGGAATGGAGGGAGTACACTTACTTGTATGCCAAGGGAGATACAATAACCATCAGGAAAGGCTACAAACTTTGATACTGAGAGCACCTAGTTCATGAAGAAATGAAAAGTGGTAATCTCAAGCTACTAAGTCATTCATTGATCCTCCATATATGCCCAATTTTATCATGGTTTTTTTAGCAACAAATACACATCAATCTGAAAACGCTTGTACCCGGCTACTAAAGGTGAAAGTGGCAGGATAATTTTTTTGGCCGAAATCTATTTTGAATTCAGGGGCATTGGATATCAGAAAAGATTTTTTGTTCATGAGCACAATCCGATCCGACTTCTAGTCCGGTTGAAAGGAGTGTGTTTTTTCTAGACGGATAAACCGACCTTCACATGCCACCACCGACAGACAGACGTCTATTTTTGTCTTTATATTTCACTTTTTTTCGTTTATGTGTGCAAGCTTATCCGGCGGAAAAACAAAAATGATGCTATTTGGCATATACACTTTGCAACAGCCTCTGTTAACGTTTTTCTCAAGTTGCCCATTCATCTGAATGAACTAGTAATCTAGTAGACAAACCGTAGGGAGAAAGCGAAGAGGAAAAAGAAGGCGTCCAAATCCACAGGCGCGACCGCGACCCCGGAACGGCCGGCAAAAGCGACCGCGCCACCGCTTCCCCTTCCCCGCCGCCTTTGCCCGCCCCGCAAGCTTCCTCCTCCCCTCTCACCCCACGCTACCAACTCGCCAGGTCTCCCCAATCCTGCCCCAGCACGTCCAGATCGGCAAGGCCAAACAGACCGAGGCGACGCACCACCTCCGGCGGTGCGCTGCGGCGCTCGACCGGCCGGCAGCGGGATGGCGTACGTGGACCACGCCTTCTCCATCACCGACGAGGACGACCTGGTGGGCGGCGCGGCGGGGGGCCGGCCGCGCGGCGCGCCGGTCAAGGAGATCGCCTTCGCCGCCGCACTCCTCGCGTTTGGCGCGCTCGGCGTCGTCGCCGGCCTCGTCATGGCCGCCCACCGCGTCGGCGGCGACCGCTCCCACGGTGAGACCGATATCTGTCCCCCTATCTATCTACCCCAGATTCACTATCGGGAAAAAAAAGGAGAATCTAGAATTTGTAGTTGCTTTGTTGAGAGTTGGGTGATGAACTGGGGAACTCAGAGAGGGAGGGGTTCCCCCGTAAAAAAGCACCTTCACCCCATTATTTATACTTTGAATTTTTGAGATAGATCAAGCTATTCATTTCTAATGCTGGCCTGAATAAAAATCGAAAATCCTAGAGTTTTCCATGTCTGGCTGAACTACTTGTTTTTGTTTGTTAGTTTATTATTAAGCCCTTCTATAGATAAGGTATTTGGTGTTATGGGGCTGCTAGAAGGAGGGCGCGAGAGGGCCGGCCGGGGGCCTTTTGCCCACAGCCGGGCAAGATGGGAGGGATTTCCTTTTTAATTCTTGCTTGATTAGATCGATACATCTCCTCTCTTTATATAGAGAGGTTTACTTGACTCCCAAGTAAGGCTTACTTGACCCCTAAGCAAGCGACCCTTATCTCTAATTAACTCTAAGATTAACGGGCTATACCGCCAGCCCAGGCCATTAGGCCCATTACATACTCTAACACTACACCCCATCTGGACATGCAGCTTGTCCTTGAGCTGCAGCCTAACCAACTTATAACCATGACTTGACGCAATACAGACCTAACACCTGAAAACAAGCCTTTTACATCTCGGCTTGTTTTATTACCCTCAACCTGAAATGGACTGGGATGATTTATTTTGGACCTCTTAACAAAAAGTGGATACCATCCGCACGTCGGACGTGCACGTGTACATCCACCTGGATCCCATGGACACCATCTGGACAAAAGGAGTGCATGTATATGGCCACCTGGAAGTGGTCGCAAGAGCGACCAGCAGAGGCGCCCTCGCGGCGGCCGGCGGCGGAATGCAGTGCTGCTACGCGGTGCGCTCTTGTCGGTGACACCATGCCTTCTCCCCGCCGGACGGTTGTTGGTCGGCACCGCACATAGAAGAGTGGAAGGCTGTCGATGGAGAATGGCGAGGAGGGGTGTGCCTCCCCAACCGCCGATGTCGCGGACTTTGAGGGCACTGTCCGTGGGGAAAACAGCATGCCCAAGATCCCCGACGCAGCAGACGAGATCGAGGTCCTTTGCGCAGCGAAGCGCAACTGGGAGGAGCGGCAGCTGCAGACCACGCAACTCCCGCACATGCTGACGCGCTAGGAGGCCGCGTGCAGCAGCCTGCAGCCTCACCGCCGCCGACACATGGCGGGTAGTGATCCAAGCTGGAAGCGGTGACGGCGACGGCGGGAACTTGATCTGCTGGATGGGGACGCCCTGGGGAAGCGGTGATGGCGACGGCGGGGACTTGATCTGGTGGATCGGGACTCCCGTCGGTGCGGTCGATGCGGGGCCGGAGCTGACCGGCAATGGCTGCTGCAGTTGCAGCGGCTGCTGCGGTGAAGTGCCGGGCGCGGAGGAGGTCGCCAGGAGCGGTGGCTGCCACTGCAGCCAGGGCGGGGCAGTGGTGGCGGTGGATGGCAGCTGCTGCAGCGGCCCGGTGAGCGCGGCGGAGGCCACCTGGTGCGGCAGCTGCCATGGTAGCCAGGACGGGGCGGTGGTGGCGGTGGATGGCAGCTGCAGCGGCTGCTGCAGCAGCCCGGCGAGCGCGGCGGAGGCCGCCTGGTGCGGCGGCTGCCACGGCAGCCAGGACGACGCGGTGGATGGCAGCTACAACGGCTGCTGCAGCAGCCCGGCGAGCGCGGCGGGGGCCGCCTGGTGCAGCGGCAGCCACGGCGGCACGGTGGCGGTGATGGGCGGCGCAGCCGGGTGCGGTTCGTAGGACCCGGCCAAGAACAGGTGGATCTCCTGGACCGCCTGTGTTAGGTCCCGCAGCACCCCGGACACCTCCTCCGGGGTGAGGACGACGGGGGCGGGCGTGACGGAGGATCCCGGCGCGGGCAGGAGCGGGGCGACGGTCGTGGTGGTCGCCGGAGACGACGAGGTGACCGGCAGCGGAAGAGACGGGTTGGGCGGCGGTGAAGACATGATCGAACCGAAGCTAGCTGATACCAAATTGTTATGGCGCTGCTAGAAGGAGGGCGCGAGAGGGCCGGCCGGGGGCCTTTTGCCCATGGCCGGGCAAGATGGAAGAGATTTCCTTCTTAATTCTTGCTTGATTAGATTGATACATCTCCTCTCTTTATATAGAGAGGTTTACTTGACTCCCAAGTAAGGTTTACTTGACCCCTAAGCAAGCGACCCTTATCTTTAATTAACCCTAAGATTAACGGGCTATACCGCCAGCCCAGGCCATTAGGCCCATTACGTACTCTAACATTTGGTTATGAAAGATCATAGAAAAGAGAGATCTAGACTTTACTAATAAATTTGAAAAAAGGGGCCAAATGAACCAAATGTACGAAGAAAATGAACCACCGTGTGTTGTCGTAATTCGTTAACTCCCTGAGCTGTTTTGGATGCCAGACTGAACAGAAGAAAAATCAATCAGAACTCAGAACAAATACGGGCTGAGAAACCATCAATCAAATGTCTTTCTGTTGCGTTGGCTCCACTATGCGTAGTAGTTAAGGATACCTGTTTCATAAACGAAATCAAAGATCATCTGTACAGATTATAAATGCAGAATCATGTATGATGGAATTGATATTACAAACTTATGTCATGCTTATTGGCACTCAATCCCAGCAGTGTGCCAAAGCCCACATGTAGCAAAGTGTTAGGAAGTTCTGAAGAGGCATTTTTGTTCGTTTCAATCCGTAGATATGTCAAGTCCTTTTGCACAATGTTGGTAAGCGCCTGATGCATACAACTTCAATTTGTAAGGCAGGGCTAATAGCAGCATACCTACTTACGGACGGTTGTTGCAGCTTGAAGATATTTTCAGGGTGCATGAGTGTTAGGTCGTTAACTTGCTCCAGAGTACCGATCACTCAATATCTCTAGCTGTTCCTGATGTATGTCTCTGTTCTTCTGGATACAGGGATTTTCTTTACAGTGCTGGGCGTAGTGATGTTCATCCCAGGATTCTACTACACAAGAGTAGCGTATTATGCTTACAAAGGGTACCAGGGCTTTTCTTTTGCCAACATCCCTCCCATCTGAAGCAGCAGTGGCAGAACCTGGTTGGACCGTCTCGTCCAGTGACCCCTTCTTATAAAAATGTAAACCTGTTTTTCTTATTCTTTAAACCCCTTATGTAGATTGTAGTAGTTGTTATACTTGTACATATAATAACAAACAACTGAAATAATGAGAAACCATGACGATATGGTTGTTTCACATGATAGCTTGTTAATTGTGTGATTATATATGATTGATGAAAGGGCTTCTCTTGTCGATATCACCCAGACAGTTTGTTGTGATGCTGCTCTGTCTGTTGGTTCTTCGGATTATCAAAACTATTTTTTCAGATAAGCTTGTCCTTGTTTTAGTGGGATATATATCTAGCAGGAGGGCTATTTCGGAAAGCTTATCCAGGTTGCTACTCGAGTGTACTGGGCTGGGTTGTTTACCCATCAGTAAATATCGTAACCCCTAAAAAAAGGTAAAATATTGTAACCCAATGTGTTTCTAGAGTTGGAATACAACGACTCGCAAAAAAAAAAGAGTTGGTATACAACACGCAACTCTGAGCCCTTTTTGATTTCTGGGCCCATTGCGGCCCGCTCTTCCAGGCTTAAATATCGCGCATATGGCTCCACGATCTGAAGTGTTTTTATATTGAGAAACAGTAAAACAGGGCTGGCCCTATCAATGGGTTGTGCCAGGCGCAATGAGTTGCCTAGTTTGGAACTGTCATGGGGCTGGCAGACCTGCGACAGTTCGAGAGCTTCGAGATCTTTCGAAGCTACATGCCCCCTCCATTGTATGCATTCTTGAAACTCAGTTGGAGGGCTCACGTGTTGAGAATCTAGTAGGAACTTTAGGCTACAATAAAAGTTTTGCTGTAAGCAGCTCCGGAAGGAGTGGTGGACTAGGCATTTTCTGGAATGAGGAAATAAAGCTCGAAGTGTTGGGTTATTCTGAGTACCACATAGATGTTTCTGTTGAGCAGATGGTAGAAACTAAAACCAGAATTACTTTTGTGTATGGGGAGGCCCAAACAAGTGAGAGATACAAAACTTGGGATATGTTGCGTGGGATTGCAGGATCGAGCACTGAAGCATGGGTAGTGATTGGAGACTTCAATGAAGTTCTTCATGCCCATGAGCATGATGGAATTGGCCAACGAAGCCAAGCACAGATGGACTCATTCCGAGACGCTATCGACACATGTGGCTTGTCGGACATAGGGTACAAGGGACAGAATTGGACTTTCGAGAAGAAGGTGGTGGGCGGCACATACACTAGGGTGTGCTTGGATCGAGGTGTTGCAAACCCAGAGTGGGTATTGGCTTTCCCAGAGGCGTCGTTGGAACACCTAGCAGCTGCTACGTCCGATCACGTACCCCTGTTGCTTCAGCTCCAAGCAATGCATGCATGCAGGCGGGGGCCACGGCCATTTAAATACGAGCTCTGCTGGGAACGCGATCCGATGCTGGAGACAGTAGTGCATGCGGGATGGAATCAGGCGGCTGGAGATTCGGTGGGCCAGGTGAAAGCGAAACTCCAGGCGCTGTCGGGTGACCTGGCGACATGGGATCGGCTGCACTTTGGCAGCGTACGCAGAGAAATTGCTGATTTGAAAAAAGAGCTACAGTCCATGCGCTGACTCTGAGGTAGAACCGGCCCATCGCGACAGGAGATTAAAATATGTGATCGCCTGGTCGAGATTTTTCACCGCGAGGAAATCCTGTGGAGGCAAAGAGCCAGGATCGACTGGCTTATGCATGGCGACAAAAATACCTACTTTTTCCACCTGAGAGCGAGCAGGAGACGCCGGAGAAACCAAATCAAGTCATTGCAGTGTGATGATGGAAGGATAACTGAGAATGATATGGAGATGGAAACTATGACAACCAACTTTTATAAGGATCTGTATACTTCGGAGGGGTGGGAGACATGACTCAGGTGCTTGATACAGTACCATGCAAGGTCACGGAGGAAATGAATGTGGCGTTGAATGCACCATATAGTGCTGAAGAAGTTAAAACTGCCCCGTTTCAGATGTTTCCCACCAAGGCACCGGGACCAGATGGTTTCCTTGCTCATTTCTTTCAGCGGCACTGGGAGACATGTGAAGACGAAGTTACCAAGGTTGTGATCAAAATTGTGGAAGGTACTGAATCCGCGGCATGTATCAATGAGACAGTGTTGGTGTTGATACCCAAGGTAAAAAATCCAACTCTTTTGAGCCAGTTTCGTCCGATCAGTTTATGTAACGTCCTTTACAAAATTGCATCCAAGGTCATCTCTAATCGTTTGAAGGTGATACTACCTGAGATTATTTCTGAGGAACAGTCTGCATTTGTTCCGGGCAGACTCATCACTGACGACATCATCACAGCTTATGAGTGTCTCCATTTTATGAAGAGGAACAAAGCAAAGAAGCATCAGTCTTTCGCTCTGAAGTTAGATATGATAAAGGCCTACGATAGGGTGGAGTGGCCATACCTGAGAGCAATAATGATTAAACTAGGTTTCACAGAGAGATGGGTGGACATTGTGATGGGGCTGGTCACCACAGTAAATTTTTCTGTTATGTTCAATGGGAAGAGATTGGAGGAGTTTGAACCGTCAAGGGGAATCAGACAAGGGGACCCAATATCCCCGTACTTGTTCTTGCTAACAGCAGAGGGCCTGTCGTGGCTGTTGAAATCAAAAAGTGAGTCATCCAATTTGAGTGGTTTACAAGTGGCTCCTACGGCGCCACAAGTTAGCCACTTGCTATTCGCTGATGACAGCCTGCTGTTTTGTAAGGCAAATAGTGCGGGAGCTAATGAGGTGAACCTAGTACTGGACACATATTGCCAAGCTTCGGGCCAGCGAGTGAACTTTGCAAAATCATCTATCTTTTTTAGCAAGGGAGTGCCAGAAGCTACCAGAGATGTTATAAAAGGCATACTTAACGTTCCAAATGAAACATTAAATGAGAAGTACCTTGGGATGCCATCAGACATTGGGAGTTCGAAGAATGGGGCTTTTAAGTACCTGAAAGATCGGTTATGGAGCAAAGTGCAGGGCTGGGTGGAAAACACCATGTCTTCGGCAGGCAAGGAGGTCTTAATAAAATCTGTGGCTCAGGCAATACCGGTGTTATCCATGTCCTGTTTTAAACTACCAAGGGGACTATATGAGCACCTCAACAGGCTCATCATAAAGTTTTGGTGGGGGAGTAAAGCAGGCAAGAGGAAACCTCATTGGGTGTCGTGGAAAAGTATGACGCAACCGAAGGGAATGGGAGGCCTAGGGTTTAAGGACTTTGAACTCTTTAATATGGCAATGCTGGCGCGACAGGCATGGAGACTGCTCCAAGAACCAGATTCTCTTAGTGCCCGCCTGTTGAAGAGTATATATTTCCCTGGAACCACCATCCTTGAGGCGACCTTGGGCAACCATCCAAGTCAGATCTGGCGTGCCATCGTTGAAGGCAGGGACACACTCAAGCAAGGGCTAGTACGCCGAATAGGTAATGGCCAATCTACTCGCATCTCGGAGGATCCATGGTTGCCAAGAGACGAGATGCTACGACCATATGGGAGCATTCACCCTAATCCACCGACCTTGGTTGCGGAGCTAATTGACCACACAAGCGCTACGTGGAATAGTCAGCTAATCAATCAAGTGTTTATGCCTATGGATGCAAGCACCATCTTGGGGATCCCAGTGTGCACTCGCAACATCCAAGATTTTCGGAGCTGGAACTTCAAAACTAGTGGAAACTTCACTGTCAAATCAGCCTACCGTATGTTAGTGGCAACAAGACAACGTCGGGAGGCCTGGCTTGAAGGTGCGGCGGGTACCTCAAATACCGCGGTCGAGGAGGGAGCATGGAAAACTCTGTGGAGGACTGCGGTCCCGGCAAAGGTGAGGATGTTCCTCTGGCGCTTATCGAAGCATTCACTGCCTATCGAAGACGTCCGGGCTCACCGCCACATGGCTGATGATGCTCATTGTGGATTATGTGGTTCCCCTGATTCCTGGAGACACTCTCTGGTCAATTGCACTAGTTCGAGATGTGTGTGGGCACTAGTTAATGAGGAGCTAGCCCAGAGCCTGGTGTCGAACACGGAACCCAGCGCCAAGCAGTGGCTCTTCACCTTCATGCAGTCACTTGATCATGATCAGTTCGTGTTGTTGGCCGTCACACTTTGGGCAATATGGACTGCACGCCGAAAGGCTATACATGAAGGGGTTTTCCAATCGCCACAAGCAACTAATTTGTTCGTCAGGCGATTCATTGACGAACTCAATATGATCACCACGAGAAGCCCGACGACGACAAGTGCAGCTCCAGCTACGAGGCAGCCACGGGCGATCCGGTCCAAGGCACCCCCTGTTGGTTTCGCTAAGATCCATGTAGATGCTGGAGTGAGAGCAAGAAAGGGGGGATCGGCAGCGGCAGTATGCAGGGATGGGCAAGGAAATTATCTTGGCAGTTCAGCATTGGTGGTAGCTGGCCTAGAGGACCCAGCAATTCTGGAAGCAATCGCTTGCCGTGAGGCATTGGCGCTGGCAGAAGACCTTAACATACACAACCTTGTCATTGCATCCGACTCCAAACAAACGGTGGCTGATATTTCATGTGGAGGCAAAGGAAGGAGTGGTTCTATCATACAAGAGATAAAGAGTAGAGCTTTTATGTTTCAATGTAATTTTTCTTTTGAAGGTCGTGCGGCTAATGTCGACGCACACAAACTTGCCAAATACTCGCTTAGTCTCGGTCCGGGGCGCCATCTCTGGTTAGGCCAACCCCATGATCCGAGTTGTATCCCACCCATTGTGGTCTTTGATGAATAAAATTTGGCTTTCCCCTAAAAAAAAAGTAAAACGGGGCTAGCTATGCCCCTCCACAGCGATTTGACCTTATCAGCCATTGGATTTGGCATACGAACGTACCGGGTCGCTCAGCTATCCCACATTGCACGCATGAGCCTTTTTATCTCGCTAGCCCCGAGCGCCATGACTGGCCCATGTCTATGGGCTGCTGCTCCGATGGTGGACTTGGACGTCCTCACATTAATCGGGCCCTCAATTTCTTTTCTATGTACGAATTGTGTGTTAATCTTTCTGGGCTTCTTGTATGTGGTTGTCTCATGCCCGATATGACGAGGTGGCAGGTTACTGGCGACGGCAGCGGCAGGCCATCTCGAGTAGGTGGAGGTGCGGCACCATCAATGACTTGAGGGTACGAAGAAAGTGGAAGAGTAGCGCTTGATCCAATCGTTGCGCTACCACACCCCCCGCCCATCCGTCTAACGCAGCTGCTTAGGAGGAGATGAGGGGTTGAAGAAGACATGTGATCCGATCAAGGTGTCCACCGCTGCACCCTCTGGCTGCAACTGGCAACATCTACGATCTTCCAGCGTCTGCGCCTTCCGTCATGGTAAGATTTCGCTATGAGTTATTGCTAGGATTCTTGCATGGTACAATTATTTTGTTCTGCTCCAGTTAACTATCAGATCTTAGTCTGTGTTGCGAACGTTTCGATGCCAACTCCCTCTGGATGCAACCACCCAGCTCCAAATTAACGTTCTACCAAATTGTTTTGGGTACGTGCTAGAAAAACAAGCAAACGACATGAGCAATTGTATCATGTAGCTTGGCAGTAACATCATGATTACAGATAACAGATATATATGTTGTTTGCCATCAGAAAAATGCAGTCCACCATGTTTACAAACATATATATGTGTATACACTGCTTCCTTGGAGACTCGGTTTCTATTGTTTTTTCTTTACGGGCTATTTCTATTGTTGCTCCCTCAGTCGTTTGGTTGCGAGCTCTCTCGAGCATTGGTATGGCTGCCAGCAAGCACTCGTGCCGCTTCAGGCCTCGATTCATTTGTTTGTGTGCTGCCTGTTGTGACAGGTCTAGGTTAAGTAGGCATTCATATTTTTTTTACCACTCGGTGAGGACGGTTATTTTTTATTTTAATTATGTAAATATTTTTTCATTTGGCAATTCACACTATCTTAGTGTTGTCTTCATAAACAATGACACGCTTCCATGCATGTTTAAGAAAAACAATCTTTCTGCTCTGGATTTCTCCATTGTTAATTCAATTGTTTTTGCGCAAAAAAAATCAGTTGTTACCATTAATTTGAACAACGGGGGGTTGTGCACTTAAATCTTTAATGGCAGTAGGCGAAACATGGTGAGGGAGTGTTGTCATTAATTTTAATTTGCTTCGATGAGAACACACATCAAAACCTCTGTATCTTATGAATTGTCCTTTGTACTGACGGGTGATGCCATTATTTGCTATGGCCTTTCATCTACTGCACACTATTTCAGATGGAACAAATATTTATAATACCGAGATTTTTAAAAAAAAATATGTCATCTCAATTTTAAGATGAACGGGCGCGGCAACGCGCGCTATCATGTTCTAGTACCGATCTCAAGACAACACGTCTCTCTCGTCCTGTCAAAAAACCCTACGGATGTCTCTGTCGCCGATGCGTTTACCAGACGACATGATCTCCGAAATACTCTCATGGACGCCGGTGAAGTCCGTCTGCAGATTCCGGTGCTTGTCCAGGGGGTGGCGTGCCCTCGTCTCCAGCCAGGCATTCCTCGCCGCGCACAAGTCCCAAGTCGACCCGCACCTCCTCCTTGCCACCAGCTCCTCGGGCAAGGAAGCCAGCAACATGGGCCGCGACCTGCGGCTGTTTGACGAGGAAGGCAATGTCATGAGAGTGATCAGGAATGTTGGTGCCCTTTGGACGGTCTGCCATGGCGTTGACGGTCCGGTATGCGTCACCTGCGATTTTCGTGGTCGTCGCGACGTTTTTGGTGTCAATGTGATCAATCCCGCTACCGGGAGTGTGCTAATAATGGCGACCGTTGAGTTGGAGAACCAAGAGTTCTTCCTCTTCAGCATCGGTTGTGCCGCCCCGTCTGGCGTGTACAAGGTTGTCCGCTTCGACGGCGGGTCTTGGAAGGTTCTCACTTTGGGAGGTGACGCCCAGTGGAGTGAATTGCGGTCTCCCGCAACCACACTGTCAAATTACTTCTATCGGAGCTTCGTGGTCACGGTCAATGGTGTCGTGCACTTTCTTTACACGTCACGGAGATTGCCGTTGTATGAGGACCTTATACTTCGCCTTGATCTTGAGAGGGAAGAATGGAAGGCATCCTTTGAAGGCCCAACAAAACAAGGTGATCAGTTTCAAAAGCGGCTAACGACGGAATGTATAGTCAGGCTCAATGACACCATCTGCTTGGTTCAGTTGGAGGAACATTTTGTTACCAACAATAGATGCACGAACCTATGGCTTCTGACTGACTTCGACAAAGGCACCTGGGTCAAAGCATACACGGTCTCCATGACTCCGACCACCGTTTTATATCGGCCTTTGAGGGTGATGCGCGATGGTGGAAAGTTGTTATTCTATGGCTACCATAGGCCCACGAAAACCCGGATGCTACAGGTTTACGATCCCCTTACTGCTACAAGCACACACTTCATGAAGTTTCCGAGAGAATTTCATAGTGATGTTTGTCTTTGCGACTTGCACTTAGAGTGCTTTGTCTGACATAAGATCTGGCCAATGACTGCACCAGCTGAATCCACTCTCTTTCTACAAGTCATTTGTGATGGACTATAGATGATGATGTTTGCCATTTGAACAGGGCTTTTGTCTTAAAAGTTCCGTTCGTTAAAGACACAGAGAGTGGAGCTATGGAGATGACCCCTTTGGAGGAATATATCACTTTGTTTTATCTGATATATCTTGTTGCTCATGCTTTGTTTTAGTTTTATCTATGCACTGTAATGCTTTTGACAATAAATATTGTTAATCGTGTGATCATGTTACAAGCTGTCAGCCTGTTACACACTTGGCTACTGCATGTTGTTCGGTAGCCGTGATGTCACCAAGGCAGTTTGATGTCCTGCTGCTCGTGCCTGGCGGTTGGTTCTTGGGTTCCTTGAACTATTATGAATGTAGCCCTGCTGCCCTGCTTAACTAATTGTGTTAGTAGCACGAGTACAGTTCCATCACAGTGTATTAGACCGGTTTGCTTACCGTCGGTATGAAGAGATTGTTTCGGTCACCATCTTTGATTCCGTTTCTCCGTGGTAAATCACCCAATGGGTTCCAGACTTCTTTTTTAGGAACACGGATTCCGGACATGGTATAATACACGGCTTGGATTTTGAATCCTTTTCGTGGTCCGACTCCTGTGTCCGTGGTGTCCGGCTCTCTAACGGTAAATACCGAGCAGATGGCTTGCAAGTTTCTACCATCGCGTCTCGTAAAAAAAAGTTTCTACCATCGCGTCGCCGCGCGACGATGCTGCCGTCGTTGCCTGCGGCTGTTGGACACGGAAGGCAAAGTCGTGAGAGTGATCCGGAGCATGGCTAGCCTTTGGAGGACCCGCCTTGACGGCCCCGTCTTCGTCACAGGGGACAATCCCGTTGCCTTTGGTGTTCTTGTCGTCAACATGATCAATCCGGCGAACGGGAATGTGTTGCTGACGACGGAACTGGACGCGAGAGCGCTGACCTTCAACGTTGGCCATGCCACGCCGTCCGCCGTGACCTTCAACATTGGTCGTGCCACGCCGTCCGGCGCATACAAGATGGTGTGTAACTTTCCTGACCAGACTTGGAAGGGCTCGATGTCATGAATGAATTGAATTCAAGCCACACACTTGAGCTTGATTTCATGCATGAATTTAATTCAAGCCGCACACTTGGGCTCGATAACATTGCAATGACTAGGCCATATAACCAAATGAGAGAAGCCGAGATGATGGATGAGGAGGATGAGGTCGAGGAGATCCATGGGAGTCAAGTGAAGAGAAAGCTGAGGATGGGTAACTACAAGATCGATGAAGACAAAGCTTTGTGTGAATCTTGGCTCAACATCTCTCTCGATGCCACGGTCGGCGCCAATCAAATAAAGGAGAGATTTTTGATTGGCATTGAGGAGTACTAAAACAACAACGCGTCCATCTCCCACACAATCAGTTCTCTTAATCGTCCTTGGAGTAACATCCAAGTGCTATGCAACCGGTGGGATGGCTATGTTGGGAAACGTAGTAGAAAACAAAAAAATCGCCCTACAATTGAATCAGGAACACTATCAAGATGGATAAGAGGTTTAGATCTGATAATTACCAACTATGAGTTGCAACGGAAGAAGAGTTGGCGCCGATCAAACTTGTAGTCCCTCGAACCGTCCCACGAAGGATCCCTCGAACAAGCACCGAAGTATGATGCCTCTACAGTTTCACGTACCAAAGTAGTGGTCCAGTAGAGCTTTGCCATCCAGAGCTTACAACCTTTGAGAAACCTAGAGGGAGAAGTAGCCTAGCGGTGTCAATGTCTAGGTCAACTAGACGCGAGAGATAAAACGGGCGCCTCTCCAAGTTGCCCCTACCCCTGTATATATATGTTGAGCACTGGGGGCGTAACTTGGGAAGGGAGCCTCTCCAAAGTCGGTTTGAATCACGAAGAAGAGTCCTTCTCGGATTCAAGCCTGTAATGCCAAAGGCGGTGGAGTTTCCTGAAACGCCATGGGCCTTGGCATTTCTAGAAACGCCGTGAGCCTTGGCGTTTCCGGCTTGCCCCCCCAAGTTAGCCCTGAGTGCATTATCCCAAATCCCTATGGGCCTTGCTACTTGCACCAGCCAATTTAGCCGTGCACCACAGACCTCTGAAAGGTTCTGAAACCTCCAAGTACCTCCCGAAACATTTCTAAGAACATCCGGAACATTTCCTAATTTATCTGAAACTCTTTTTGGTGTCTTTTCTCTGACTCTCCTTTAACTCTTAATTCTCTAATAAACCATGTGTGACCCCGTAGGTTCAATAAAACATATACATGAATGAAACTCCCTTTTCATTCAATGATCAGTAGCGGAACCATGGACATTCATATTAATCCCTATAAATACATGAATGATATTCGAGTGAACCTTTGGTTATCATGTGATGTTCCCTTTGCTTCACGATACTTTACAAAACCCGAGGTGAGATATATTGGTATCCTCTTGAGTTATACACATGCTCACTATACCGGTCTCCTTATTACCGGTTTTGTTCTTCTTTCTCATTGACGTGTTCCGGCATCCCCGTGATATGTCCTATCCATCAACCTCCAACGCCTCTTCCACCCCAACCGGCCATGACCCGAGAGGAGCTGTCATGCAAACTGCATAAACAGGGTACCTCCCACGCCCCAGCCATGGCCTGCGCAACCTAAGGGTGTGTTTGGTTGCTGGAACGACGTGGAACGTCACGGGTCCGACCCATTCCCGAGCATCGTTCTCGTGTTCAGTAGGGAGATGGAACGGTCACCGCCTCGTTCCTAGGAACCGAATATTCGGCCCAGATGCGGAACCAGGTGATACCTCCAAAACGAGCGGACGACGCGGAACCGGCTCTCTTCTCGCACCCCCACCAGCCCTATCGCCTGTCCTCACTGCGCCGCCTCCTCCTCGTCTCTCTCTCTCCCTCGATCTGCGCCGCCCCGCCCCGCCTTCCCCTGATTCTTCCCCTTGCCGCGGCTGACTCCTCCCCTCTCGATCTGTAGCACACGAGGGAAGCAGGCCGTCCTTTCTCTCGATCTGGAGCTGCGTGGCGGTAGTTTTGCAGAAGGGTTGCAGCAGGGCGGCGGTGTAGGCGTGATTCCGGCGAGCTAACAACGGCGGTAGAGGCTCCTCTCCTCAAGGTGCGACATCTCTTCCTTACCCCTTGTATGTGCTCTGTGCTGTTCAAAGTAGTGCAGCCGCTGTTACACTTTGCAGTCATGGAGATTGCCCAGCCGAGAGAGATGCAGAGATGGACTCATGGTTGTCTTTTGATTCATTTTGTTTCTCTATACTGTTCAAACGAAGGGGATCTTTTCCTAATTTCTACTGAAATACATGCTGTCCAGTTTATCTTTGCAATATACGTTGATGTGTTAAATCCCTACTTCCCTACTACAAGTCATTGGTAGCCATATTCTTGATAGTGTTTACTCCTCTCTACGTCTTCAGATTTTGTTGCTGCAACCTCTACAATCTACCTCATACATTGGTCAAGCGTGCTGCTGCTGCTGCTCCAAGGCAGGATGCCACACTCAAGCCAAATGCACAAATTATCCCAAAGAAGGCAGCATACATTTGTTCAGATCAAATTGTGTTCTGTGTAATATCATATATGTATCATGCTTGTCAATATATAGTGTTATGTTGTTTTTTAAAGTACAATAGAAATGCTGCCGAAATTTTGAATTTTTGTTATTCCGTTTTTCATCCATGCTTCCAAACCAAACACAGGAATGTGATCATTCCATTCTACTTTTTTGCTCATACCAAACACAGAAATGGAACTGACCCGTTCCTTTGGAATGGAACCATTCCATTCCATGACAGTTGGTTCTTCAACCAAACACACCCTAAATGGACCACATGGAGCGCCAGCTAAGGCACACCAACACCGCAACCCTGTCAGGCTCCGGATACGTCCGATCATGGACCGATCGAGCTCCATGCTGCCACCACTGTGTGCCCATCCGCGCTCAAGGCCCTACAGGGCCCATATCAGGCCCACATGCCCTCGCTTCACATCAATTCCGCCGCGTCGCAACACCCATGCACCACAGCAGTTAGTCTGTAGTTGCCATCACAACACCACGAGGAGCCACAATCATTAGAACACCCAGCGGAAGGGAGCGATAAGCGATGCCCCGCCCCATTTTCCTAGGAGGGCTTTATTGGTGCGCTCCTCCAATGGTCTCCGATGGCGGCGAGACGAGCTGGTTCTTAAAGGAGAGCATCGCCACCTCTGACAGTATTCCCCTGTGCCGCCTGAGAGAGGCGATGCAAGGGTCAGGTTTCGTTTAAGTTCAGCTTGCCGTTGTTTAACGCTTATTGCCATTTAGCACGGCAAATTCTATTTATTGTATCAAATAGTCACCGAAATGTCTACATCAACTCAAATTGGGTCAGCCCGGGCGTTCCCGCCATAGTCTACAGCGCTTGGTTTTTCTTTTCGGTTGCTTTATTCATTTGTAATTTGGTGTTTTCCATCATTTGAACAAATACACAGTCAACATTTTAAGTACAAGATTAACTTTTTCTTGCGGTTGAAGATTAACTTTTTTTGAAGTACATGATAATTTTTAGAAAAGTCTGATCATGCATTTTGTTAAATGTTCACACACATTAAGAAATGCTTGACAACCATTGGCTGACGCTCCTCAAGCCCAACCCAACGCCGACGATTCTACACGAGCTCTGTGATCTCTGGGAGGCTGCTACGAGCATCACCATCAATGACAACGTCGAAGACCGGATTGCCTGGAAGTGGACAACGTCCGGCGAATACACGGCGGCTTCTGCATACAAGATGCAATTTAAGGGCAGCATTCAAACCAACGATAAGGCCATAATCTGGAAGGCAAAAGCATCTCCCAGGGCTAAATGCTTCGCCTGGCTCCTGTTGCAAGGGAGGATTATGACGGCGGATAACTTGGCCAAGCGAAGGATCGAACACGACCCGATCTGCTCGCTATGTCATGCCGCGCCGGAAACAGCCCACCACATGATTGCGGCCTGCCCCTTCGCTGTGGACGTGTGGGAGAGGACCGCATCCTCGCTAGGCATGCCATTCACTGCGCTGCCTATGCCCACAGACTGCTCGCTGCGGCTGCGATTAAGACGACAAAATGCCGGGCTACCGCGGGCGAGACGGGCCATTTGGAAGGCCTCATGCATGCTTGTGTCATGGGGCATCTGGAAGGAGCGGAACGCGAGAGTTTTCAATCACGTCTCCTCCTCCGCCGAGCAGGTACATGGCCGCATCATCGATGAGGCAAGGACCTGGCAACACGCTGGGCTTGCACCGATGTCAGCTTTCTTTGAGCCACCTTAAGTTCGCTAGATCACTTTTGTTCAGGGCGGACTAATGCCAGCCACGCCAGTTTTGTTTTTCTTGGGCCTCCGGTTTACCATGTACCTTATCTTCTTCTTCATCAATGAAAATCAGCGCTCTGCTGTCTTTCCGTCAAAAAAATTAAGAAATGCTTTTGTTCCCAAATTTCTTTCTTCTAGTTCTTTTAAAAGAAAATCGAGAAGAAAACCTGGCAAAAAAAATCGACAAACCGAAGCGCACGCTCTGCCTGGAAGAAATGGCGCGAGACCAAATTGGCAGGCTACCACCGCAATCCGAGTGTACTGGGCCGGTTTGTTTGCCCATCGGGGAAGAGTCCCCTCGATTGTTTTGTTTTTTGGCTTTCAGACTTGTTATACAACGCGGTGCTGCGGCGACTTTGAATCCTTTCCGATGTCTATGGTCATCGTGGCCGGGTCTCCAAGCTTAAATATCGAGCAGATGGCTACACGATTCCCTCGAAAAATAGAGCAGATGGCTACACGAGACATCGACCAATCCCCGAGCAATACTTTTCTTTCTCTCTCGCCCTCTCAACAACCTACGGCCGTTTCTGTCATGGCGTCGCCAGCGATGCTGCCGTCGTTACCAGACGACTTGATCTCCGAAATACTCTCATGGGTGCCGGTGAAGCCCGCGTGCAGGTTCTGCTGCGTGTCCAGGGGGTGGCACGCCCTCATCTCCGGGCCGGCGTTCCTCGCCACGCATAGGTCCCGCACCGACCCGCAGCTTCTCCTCCTCGCCGCCAGCTACCACAAAAGGAAGACGGCAGGATAAGTGGCGACCTACAGTTGGTGGACGTGAATGGTGAAGTCGTGCGAGTGAACAAGAGCGTAGGCGCCTTTTGGACCATCTGCTACGGTCGTGACGACGCCCTAGTCTGTGTCACCTTCGATTTCCTCGAGGCCTCGGACTTTTTTGTGGCCAAAGTGATCAATCCGGCGACCGGAAGTGTGCTCATGACAGCCACGGAGTTGGATGATGGAGCATCCTCTGACGTCTATGTCGGGGCCTTCAAGGTCGGTTGTGCGGCCCCGTCTGGCGCATACAAGATGGTACGCCTCATGGGCAACAATCCTCACCAGCCTTGGAAGGTTCTCACCTTGGGAGATGGTGCCAAGTGGAGGCAGGTGGGGTTTCCCGCAGCCACGCAGTCTACCATATATGACCGGGGATCTGTGGTCACAATCACCGGTGTCATGCACTTTCTTTACGCATCGGTAACATCGTGCGAGGACTATATATTCCGCCTTGATCTCGAGAGTGAGAAATGGATGGCGACGCTCAAAGGCCCAACAAGTGATGAGATACAAATGGATGTATTCATAAAATATCTTGTTTGGTTCAATAATGACTGCTTCGTTCAGTCAGAGAAACACTTGACCAACAATGTGTGCACGAACGTATGGCTCCTGACTGAGCACGCTAAAGGCACCTGGGTAAAGGCATACACGGTCTCCACAAATTCAATCACTTGTTTGATAATACCTTTGAGGATGATGCGTGATAGTCCAAAGATGCTTTTGTATGGCTTCTCTAGCCGCATGGCACCTTCGGTGCTACAAGTGTACGATCCGCTCACCGGTACTTGCACAGACCTCGTGAAGTTTGAACACAACATTTATAATGACATTCTTTTTTGCGACTTGGAGTGCTTCGTCTCACGTAAGAGCTGACAATTTTTTGAGAGACCTCATAGGGATGTTTTCACATCATGTGAACCGAGCTTGTGTGCATTGTCTTAAAACTTATGTTTGTTGTGGGGCTTGGAAGAAGGTGAGGAGTGAACATGCCAAGAGTAGAGCCAGAGATGGCTGCTTCAAAGGAATTCGATGTAACTAACTTTGTTCCGAGGTTTCTGCTGCTCGTGCCTTTTCTCTTTTTTTTTTCAGTTTGTTCAGTCCATTTTATCATCTTTTTTTTACTGAAATACAGTCAGTGTTTATCACCAATTATTGTAACACCTGGTTTCTCTTGTCTGATATCACCAAGACAGTCTATTTTCATTCTGCTATGTCTTTATTGGTTCTTGGGTTTTTGAAACTACATACTCCCTTCAATCCATATTACTTGTCTTTGATTTGGCTAGAAAGGATCTAGACAATTGTCTTCAACAGGTTTGGATGGCGGTCATGTAATAGGATAGGCAATTAGTTTACCTATCTCTCTTTAGCCAGCCGGTTGTGGTGTCCTTTATTTGGCTAGTTTGTGTTTCTAGCCCATTTTAGCTCTGTGTGAGCTTTTTTTTTCACTTTTTCCAGTTGGAGACTTTGAGACCTTGTTGGAACCATTTTATCTGGTTAATAAGATGGTTGTATGCATTGCTCTGATGCAGAGGCCGGGGAGATCCTCCTTTTCAAAAAATCCATATATAGCCTAACACACCGTGTCTTAGATTTGTTTAGACTTTAGATACGGATGCATCTAACCCATGCCAAATCAAAGACAAGTAATATGGATCGGAGGGAGTATAAGAATTCCATGCAGCTGTGATGCCCAACAGTTTTCCCTTGGATAAGTGTGCTATTTAAGGCCCTCTTTGGTTCCAAATAAGTCACCAACTTATAAGTCGAAAAGTGAAAAAAGTGACTTATTTTGCCAAACAGACCCAACTTATAAGTCACCCCAACTTATAAGTCATAAGTTGCTCCACCCCAACTTATAAAACTTATAAGTCATCCCCTTTTGCTTGGGTCCCACTACCTTTACATAAAAAAATAAAATAAAAATATGTGGTCAGATGACTTATAAGTCAGATGACAACCAAACAGACGTGACTTATAAATCACTGATTTTAAGTCACCTGACTTATAAGTCAGGTGACTTATTGAAACCAAACAGCTCCCTAAGCATGAGGTCAGATTCCTTATTGTTATTCATCTTGCACTCGACTTGGCATACAAATACAACTGTGGCCCCTGCATGAATCCGAATCTTTTTCGAGGTTTGGGTCCATTTTGGTCCGTTCTCCAAGTCCAAGCCGCTGGTGTACAAATATACGCACGCATCTGATCAATCACAAAGCAATACTTCGAAGTCTGGGTGTTTCTGTCGCCGCATTGCCGACGATGCTGCCGTCGTTACCAGGCGGCGTGATCTCCGAGATACTCTCGTGGGTGTCGGTGAAGTCTCCAGGTGCAGACTCCGGTGTGTGTCCAGGGGTGAGGGCATCTTCAGCCGCGCCCCCAATAGGTCCTTTCTAGGTGATTTTGTCGCGCCGGTGCTAAAAAAACGGTCCAGTCGCGTTCCCAGAAGCCCGTTTCTCGCCGGCTCGGACAAAAACTGGTGCCGGCGAATTCAGGCCGAACCCGGCGCCTTGGGGGGCGCTTGGGGAGCCGGCGCAAACGAAAAAGGCGCGTGGGCTCGCCCTGGCGGCGACCCGAGGGCCTTTTCCCGCCGTTTCTTGACGCTTTCCCTCGCATCTCTCCCGCTCGCTCGCCTTCCTCCCGCCATTCTCTCCCTTTCTCCCGCCAAACCCCCTCCAG
The DNA here is from genome assembly GCF_003073215.2 of Triticum urartu. Taxonomy (NCBI): domain Eukaryota; kingdom Viridiplantae; phylum Streptophyta; class Magnoliopsida; order Poales; family Poaceae; genus Triticum; species Triticum urartu. Next base: position 669,465,420 of record NC_053028.1, read on the forward strand.
CTCGCCTTCCAGTCGCCGCCATGCCGCCGAAGAAGTACGCCAAGCCGCGCGCGGCGGCAACCACGACTGGCACCGTGGCCCAGCCGAAGCAGAGGAAGCCGAGGGCGCCGCCATCGAAGCCACCGGGCATGTCGAGCACCGAGTGGAGGGTGGAAGTTCAGCGACGCGACGCAGTCACCACCGACCGGCGGAACAGGACCATTGCCAAGAAGGCCCGCGACAACGCGGCGCGTGCGGCGGCGTCTTCCTCATCGGTCGACCACGCGGGGATGATGAATTCACCCGCCGTCAACCACGCCCAGTACGCGCCCGGGGACAGCAAGGCGTCGGCTCTCCATGGGGATTGTCGTCGCCCGGCTACGCCGACGACGACGCGCACGGGGGATTCAACCCAAACGTGACCTTCCCCCATGGCCACCCCGCGACGCGCACACCCTCGCCCGCCTTCGTCGGCGTGCAGTACCCTCCATATAACTACTCGCCGCCCGCCGCCTACGCGTCCACACCGACGCCCCATCTCCGACGTGGTCCGCTGCCCTTCTCGCACCTCGGCGACGCTGATGACACAGGAGCCGACATGGACGACATCATCGCGACAGGATCGACCGCGGCCGCCGCGTCTCCCGGGTTCGCCACCCAGGACGAGGTAGTGGATCTCAACGGCGACATGGAGGCCGAGCTCGGCTACGTCTACAGCGAGGACGCGCACGAAGCGCAGGAACCCGAGGAGGAGGAGGACGAGGAGGAGGAGGAGGAGGAGCCGGCTCCTGTTCCGATGAAGGGGCGCCAGAAGAAGAAGAAGCGGGCGGCTAGGTCAGGCGAACCGTGCATCAAGTGGACGTCCAAGGAGGAGGAATGCATCGCCGAAGCATGGAAAGTCGTCTGCCTCGACCCGACCACCGGCGCGAACCAGAGCTTGGAGACGTACTGGAACCGCATCAAGGCCGAGTTCGACGAGCGGAAACTCGTCGACCCGTACTTCAAAGGCGTCTACATGCAGCGCGGCTCCAAGGCGATGGCGAACCATTGGGGGCGTGTCCAGTTGGCGTGCAACAAATGGCATGGAATCGTCGAGGAGGTCGCGGCTCGCCCGGAGAGCGGCCCCAGCGTTGAGGATCAGGTACGCACGCCGTTCGCCCGCATATCTTCGTCGGCTACGCCCGCCACCCGCCAACTGTTTGTTCCTCCGCGCAGCTGCTGCGTATGTTCGCCATGTATCGGGGCGACAACCAAGACGCCGACTTCAAGCACCTACACGTCTACAAGCGCATTGACAAGTGCGAGAAGTGGACGGAAGTCCGACGTGCCCTCGACAAGGCCAAGGAGACATACAAGCCGGACGCGACGACTCCGGGCGCGAGTGAGGGGCGGCCGGACGGCCACAAATTGGCAAAGAAGGGGAAAAACGCCGACGCGACAACCGCGCAAGTGCAGGAGTCCATCGAGCATTGCCTCGCCGACGCCCAGGCCCGGGCCGTCCTACGTGAAGAGAAGATCGAGGCGCGGTGGTCGTCGCTGATGAAGAACAGCGCCATCAAGCTCGACCTGCTCCGGACGAACGTCGCCGCGAAGAAGAGGAACACTGACATGGCTTTTCTGATGGGCGGGGCGGACATGCTCCAGAGCGACGACGAGGAGCTCAGGGCGTGGTACACGGCGGAGCGCGGCCTCATCCTGAATCAGATGCGGACGGCAACGCCGACGACACCGACGATGCAAGCTCCCGCACCCACGACCACACGGACGCCAAGCCCGAACGACGCCTCTACGTCGCCGCCCAGCAGTGCCGAAGCCGCGCCGACACAGCCCAGCACCGAAGCAACTCCGACACCGCCGAGCCCGCGCACGCCGACTCCGCCAACGCCTGGAGCCGACCCCGCCGAGTGAATCATGCACGCGAACTTGCGACGTGCGACGCTCTGTTTTTTGTAACGCCAGACTACGTCCGATCGCTGGATTTGTGGCGTCTTTTGAGGGCGGGAACGATCAAGTTTTAAATTTCCCGCATCCTGGGGCCGGTGCTTGGGGGCGTGACTGGGAGCTAGGTCGCCCCCGGAAGCCGAACTAGCGCCGGCACGTCCCCAGGCCGCTCTATTTAGACGCCCTGTAAGGCCGAACGGTTGGAGATGCCCTGACTCGCGCTCATCTCCAGGCGGACGTTCGTTGCCACACACAAGTCCCGTGCCGACCCGCACCTCCTCGCCACCAGCGTGGGTTGCGACCTGTTGCTGTGACGGCCAAGTCTGCGTCACCTGGGACAGCCGTGGTCCGGCCTGTAGATGTTGTGCCACATGGGCAACTTCTCTTCGAGCTAAAAGCACTTCAGGTATCCCAACTTGCATAGAATGTGATGATTTAGTTCCAAATTTGTAAAATGCGACTCCATCATACCCCGGGCCTATCACAACACAACAATGGGCAGCCACGTGGCCGGTCCGGTCGTTGGCCTGCACTTTTGCAAAAAACACCCTGCCATCTTGTCTAATTAACCCGCGCTACAAATCGAAACCTTGAGCATCCACCAAACAAGAAAGAAAGTACTCCATGGAGCTCATGGAAGCTGGCCAAATGCGTTTTTTTGCACGCCTCCTGGAAACTTGTAGCGCATCAATGTGCCAATATGCGCCAACCAAAAAAAAATCTCTGAGATGATCTGAGGTTTACACTATTACAGGGGAGAATTTTTTTGGTTAGAACCAGTAGCTAAGGACAGTCTAAGGTGCGGTTCAGAACCAGCAACTGTTAGTTTCCAAGTTTAATTAGAAAGCTTCACTAAATACGTAAAAAAAAGCTTGACTAAATTATGAATACCACTCATTTTGCATTTTTCTACGGGTTGCCGTGGCGATAGTTTCAAGGTTAACAAAGAAGGAAAAGTTGTTGGGTGATAATTTTGAGTGATCAGAATGTTGGAACCGTCTTCAATCACACCGTCACCAACTTCCGTCCACTCGCGGACGCCGACCCCGACGCCGCCGCCGAGCTCCGCTTCCTCGCCGCGCGCTCCAAGTCTGAGGTTGTCCACATGCTGCACAAGCACACCTACTTCGACGAGCTAGCCCAGAGCAAGCGTGCCTTCGCCGCGTCAACCGCGCTCTCCACGCCCACCACCTCGCACGCTGGCGGGCATGGCTCGCCCCCTCCCCTGCCACCGCGCGCGAGCACCTCTTCGACAAGACGGTCACGCCCAGCGATGTGGGCAAGCTGAACAGGCTGGTGATACCGAAGCAGCACGTCGAAAAGCACTTCCCACTCCAGCTCCTGGCCGCAGGCGGCGAGAGCAAGGGCCTCCTGAATTCAAGGACGGCGCCGACAAGGTGTGGCGCTTCCGCTACTCGTACTAGAACAGCAGCCAGAGCTATGTCTTCACCAAGGGCTGGAGCCGCTTCGTGAAGGGGAAGGGCCTTGGCACCGGCGACATCGTCGGGTTCTACCGCTCCGCCGCTGGCAGCACTAGCGAAGACACCAAGCTCTTCATGGACTGCAAGCCCGGACCGAACACCAACAACGCCACCCCATGGACCCCGTCGATCATCCCGTGCCCGTGCAAAAGGCCGTGAGACTCTTCGGCGTCGACCTTCTGACTGTGTTGGTGTCCTTGGTGGCGCGAGAGCAGGGGATGCCGGGGTGCAAGAGGAACATTTTGAATGTAGCATAGCTCATCAGTCTCCTTTTCAAAAATTGAAGCATATCATATTTGGTACTAGAAGTGTCTAGGTATTTATATGTAGCATAGAGGAACATTTTGAATGTAGCATAGCTCATCAGTTTCATTTTCGCCCCATTGGAGTTGCTCTTAGCATCCATTCTGACCTAGCTTTATTTTTGTGCCGTTTTATACACTAGTATTTATATGCACACCTTGTGATTATTGTGTACCTCAACACACCAGGTGCATGCATGAGCTAAGTTTGGAAAGAGAAAGAGAAGCGGTGCAGTGCAGAGCTAATGTTATGGCAGGCAGGGATGGAGCGCGCCCATGGCCGCATGCATGCATTCACACGCTAGAGACACCTGCTGCTGTAGATGATATGATAAACTTATCAGCAATAGAAGAGCTGCCTTTTACAGGGATATATGCTGGCCATTGCCAATAGAAAAAGATGAAATACTAGTAGATGAGAGGAAAAGAAAAAGAAATGAACTATCCCCGTAACAAATGCATTCTGTTCATCAGGCCTGATGGATAGCAACACAACACGTATAGTAGCGCCTGCAGAACAATCAGTTGCACGTCTACTTGTTGGTTGTTTATTCATGCCCATGCAAGCCGTGATCCTTCACATGTGCAACACATTGCCGTCAATTTCGCAGTAGCTTACTGTATGGTTTTGCCAGCTTGTCGCTACTGTGACTGAGCCGCCGGCCTCCAGCAACAAATAAATAGGGCTCTTCAGGGAGCGAACGGGATTTCAGACAGATTTAATTCAGCTGCCCTGTAGCGCAGGTTAATTAGATAAGACGGCAGGGTGTTTTTTGTAAAAGTGCAGGCGAGGACCGATCTGGCCATGTGGCTGCCAATTGTCGCGCTGTTATAGACGCGGGACAAATCATCACATCCACTGCAAGTTGGGGTATGATGGAGTTGCATTTTACAAATTTGAAACTAAATCATCACATTTCATGCAAGTTAGGGTATCTGGGATGCTTTTACCTCCTTCCCTTACCAGGGTTGGAAGGTATTCACTCTAGAAGAAGACGCCAAATGGAGGCAGGTGGAGGCCGTGGTGACCCCTCTAGCCCCAAACATGTACTCTAGCTACTATTTGCTCGAACTCCGTGGTCATGGTCAATGGTGTCATGCACTTCCTTTGCACATTACACAGGATGCCAGCGAAGGAGGACTATATATTCTGTTATGATCTCGAGACTGAGGAATGGAAGGAGTCGATTAAGGGTCCAACCATAGTAAGTCACCAGTTACAGATTATGGCGCGTACAAAATATATGGTTCAACTGGAGGAAGACCAATAATCTATGCATGAACGTATGGCTCCTGAAAGATTGTACCAAAAGCATCTGGATCAAGTCGTTGATAATTCCAATGACTTCAACTGTCGACACACTGATACCTTTGAGGAAGATGGGTGATGGTCATAAGTTGCTCATCTGTAGCTTCCATACACGCATGTTAACTCGGACGCTACAAGTCTACGATCCGCTCACCGGTACATGCACCCACCTCACGAAGTTTCAAGGCAGATTTTCTGACGATGTTCTTGTTTGCGACTTGCACTTGGAATGCTTTGCCTCACGTAAGATCTAGATGGTGCCAGCTCCGAACGAACCAACTCTCTCTTTCGGTAAGTGATTTTTGATGGACTAGATAATGATAATTGGCATTATTTGAACCGAGTTTGTGTGAACTTGTCCGAACTCCGAAGGCTTGGAAGAAGGTGAAGATGTACTGCTTTAGAGGATATTTATGTAACTTTATTTTTACCTCGAGGTCTTTGCTACTAGAGGCCTGCTCCGGTGCTCCCCCTAACCTAATTTTGGAGGGGTATTTTTATCCTCGCGAATTTGTTTTTTTCCTGGCCCGCCGCAGCCCAGATCCAAGCCCTGTCTAGCCCTGTATAACCCAGACTGTATACGTACAGTACCCTGGTTCGAAAAAAAAGCATCACACGACCCCACGTCCACGTAAGACCTGCCGAATCCAATCATTCACGTGAGCAGCTCCATCAATCTCGCGAGCATTGACGCAGCTCCATAAGTCATGTAGTAGATCTCCACCGGCGGCTATCTCGTCGCCGGCTATCTCGTTGGACAGCGGACGCGACAACGTCGTGAATCTCAAACGATCGCGCACAGGTACCGCATCCCGCGTCCACCCTCTAGTCTTGCTCGCGGCAACATCGAACGAACTGCCGCCGCGCCAGTGGCACTGGTTAACCTAGCGGAGCGGGTAACCTAGCTACCCGGCGGCGCATGCGATCGTGGATCTTGTTCCGGTAGTGTGGCTCCTCGTGATCTGGGTTCACGTAGCGTCGGTTGCCGTCGGCTGTGCGCACCACCAGTATCGTTATTTGATGTGGCGGCTAACCTAGGTATCTGGCGGCAGAGGTAATCACAGATCTAGCTAGGTTTTGAGATCGTGCAGTTCCTCGCGATTGAAAGTGATCACGACGGGTGTCGTGGCCATCTTCCTTACTAAGTTTGGCAGATCTGAACGGCCTCGGTTGCGGTTGTTTACATAACATCCGTGATCGTGTGCTATGTGTTTTATATTTCATCATTGATAATGTTTGCACATGTGATGATACATATTATTGGTTGTAGGAAATGGCAGACAAGGAGTTAACCGATATCATGGTAGACATGGAGTTTGGAGAACTGATGAAAGACTGGATAGAAGATTGGTCAGGTGATGAAAATTCAGATCGTGAAGATCGGCCAGAGAATGGGAACGAATGGGACGATCTTAATGTGAGTGGCATTGTCATGCTGTAATTTTTTGGTGGCATCCGACAACATTAAATATTTGTGTTGAAAATTTATAGATCGATGAGCTTGATGATGATCAGGAAAACAACTCGGAGCTCTCGAATGAAGATTACATTAGTCAGGTACGTAAGTGAAAAATTTTGTTGGCATGCAAATTGAATTTCTTATGGAATATTATATGATAAGTAATTATGTATTTGTGTTGTATTTTTCAGTTCATTTCCGAATGTCATAATGCGTACAACTATTACGGTGAATCTGACGCGGAGACAGACCTTAACGACGAATCATTAGATGCACCTGGTTCTGGGCAGTCCGAGTCGTCGGTCATCATGAGTGAGGTATGTGTGTAATCAATGTTCTATGGAAGTAAGTAATGTTAAACTATAGAAATCTGTTTTCATGGCTGTGGTTTGATTGTGTAGGTGACACAAGATGATGGAGCAAAGAATGTCCAAGATACTGGCAGTGCAGATGATAAGAGGGATATGTTCATGCAGATAATGGAAATGACCTTTACGTCTCACGATGCTGCGTATGATTTCTACAATAGCTATGCTAGAGATAATGGTTTCAGCATTAGAAAGAATAAGGCCAGGTATAGCAAAACAGAGTCACGTCATATGCGTTATAGGCGGTTTGTTTGTTCAAGACAAGGGAAACGTGACAGCAAGTTGCTAATCGAGGAAGGACACAGCCGTAGGCTCAGAGCCGAGACACGCTGCTTTTGCGAAGCACACCTGACCGTCAAGCTTGACCAAAAGCGTGGGGTTTGGTATGTTGAAAGTTTTGAGGATAAGCATAGCCATATGTTGGCAGGACCGGACGAGGTACCTTTTCTTTGGTCCCACAGAAAAATCAAAGAGTACCAGAAGCATGAGATAATGTCCATGGGAGCTGCAGGGATTAGAATTCACGACATGATGGATTGCTTCATCAGCAAACATGTATGGTATGGCGGTGTTGGTTTTACCAGGCGTGAAATATACAACCTTTGCGCCAAGGAGAAGAGGAAGCTGCTTTCAAAAGGTGATGCTGCCACAACCATAGGCATCATGGCCAGTAGGAAACAGAGGGATCCTAGCTTCTTTTTTGAGTATAGGCTAGATAAGGAAGGACATTTGAATAGGATGTTCCGGTGCGACTCCCAGTCTCGTCATGCCTATGAGGACTTCGGCGATGTGCTTATATTTGACAGCATGTACAAGATGAACCGCTATGGTATGCCATTCATACCTTTTGTTGGTCTTAACAATCACCGGAAGACCACTGTTTTTGGTTGTGCCATAGTTTCGGACGAGACCGAGGAGACATACGTGTGGCTTCTGCAGACGTTTTTGAGGTCCATGTGTCAAAAGATGCCTAAGAGTGTAATCAC
>NC_053028.1:669474244-669508734 GCF_003073215.2 Triticum urartu
TAGGAGTCGGTTGATGAGTAAAACATCAACTTTAGGCAATATTTTCCGCAGCAACGCGCGGGGTATCATCTCGTACAGTCTATAGTGAAATCCCTAAAAGGTCTTATATTTAGGATCGGAGGGAGTAAATCAGAGTCTTGCCGCTACCGAGTCTGTTACACTAGCAGGTTACGTGCATGCACACATCCATCATCGAGTAATTCCTTGCATTTCTTCTTCTGTTTTGACGATGACGATGACGATGGTTGCTCGTACATCTACCAAAATCTTCTTCCTAAGCTTCGGCCCTCCAATGCACCCTTCCCTTGCTGCCTGTGACCAGAAAACCTAGCCGGCTCGGGTGTTCGTTAAATGGTTTCAACAGTCTGGAGTCTGGACCCAACGGTGCCGCGGACTTACATTGGACTGACTCATCTTCATTGGGCCTTACCCTACAACCCTAGGTTGGTTAGTTTGTTGGCGTCTGCGGAAGGCGGCGCCGGTCTGGCCAGCAGCCGCGCGGGTCCATGGATTCCGACGAGGCACCTGATGAGCGGTACCTCTTTCCATCTCTCCAGATTTCGCTTCGTATCCGGGGAGGCAGCTGCAATTGAGCGTCTCTGCTTTTCCGATTTCGGTAGGATTCGCGAGGCAGCGGGTTTCCGGAGGTGCGACCGGAGCAGCAGCAGCAGCAGCGATACCCTGCGTCGGCGTCACGCAGTTGTAGCATGCTCACATGCTAATGGACATGACCGCTGCCTCACCAAGTGGGTGAAGGACGAAATGCCGGACCCGCCGCCGGCCGCGGAGCCTAGTCCTGTCCATAACAGAGAGGAGCATTTCATGTGGCCGTGGATGGGGGTGCTGGCCAACGTGCCCACTGAGCGGAGAGGTGGGCGGTAAATCAGGGAGAGGGGGAACTGCTTCAAGGAGCAGCTCGCCGCCTTCTGCCCACACAAGGTCGTGCCTTTGTGGAGCCACAGAGGCCACACCGGGAAATCCATCGTCGAGTTCGCGAAGGAGTACGCCTCTCTCGGCCACACCTTCAGCTTCGAGAACCACTTCGAGGCGCGGGGCCGTGGCAAACTGGGCTGGGAGGCGAGCAGGTCTCCAGGAGCGCCGGAGATGTTTGGGTGGGTTGCGAGGGCCGACGATCGACGGACGCTGGGGCTGTTCGGGAAGTACCTTCAGAGGAATGGCGATTTGAAGTCTGTTGCAAAGACCGACAAGACCGACAAGCTGGTGGCCAATTTGGCCAGCCAGATTGAGGTGAAGGCCAAGCATGTCCAGGAGCTCGAATCTAAGTACAGTGAGAGGACTACATCAATGGACAACGTGATGGAGGAGAAGGAGCAAAATCCAAGCAAAATCTTTCTGTTTATATGTGCTCTGTTTCCATCGCAAATTTTTTTATGTGCTTTGTTTATATGCATTTCTCTGCTTTGAGCATTGGGACCTTCTGAACTTGCATTGCCACCAGAAATCCACAAGATGCAGCAACTTGCTCGTCGGCACTCGCAGATGATTATCGATGAGAATCAGAAGGTCCGTTCGGAACTGGATTGCAAGATGCAGGAGATGCAGGTTCTTGAGCTCAAATCCAAGCACCTTGATGAGCTTGCTGTGCATAGCAAATCTGACAGAAGGAATCTAGAGAAGGAGAAGGAAAAGGTTCGTGCCAAATGTCTTCCGTAGAAAAATGATATGGAAATTACTTTGTCTCATATCTTTTTGGTTGATTGTTTCGGTGCTTCTTTCTAGATTATGCTGCAAGAAAAAAAATCACCACAAACTTGCTTTGTTGAAAATAGTTGCTGTGTTCAGAACCCAATAACCACGATATAATTGTAAGGACTGTACAAGAACAATGCTCATGATGCTACTTGAGTGATACCTCAGCCCAAGATAGAACACATATGCACATAAACGAGAGACAAATGTTTTTTTTCTTTCAATTTTAGGGTAATTTTTAATCATTAATCCCCATAATTAGAGAGTTCCATTAGGCCTAAAGACAAAAGACACTACCCTAGTGTTCTTTCTGTTACTGCATCTTGTGTTGTGGCTGCTACAGAAAGCAAAAACATATTGCTGCAAACAAGGCACACTTATGAAAGTCTTTCACCGATCAAACAAGACCTAAGACTTAATTCTAAATAAATTACTAGACTGTAGGCATTTCACACATTTAAATGGTTCGGTAACAACACAATGCACAGTTGATGTTTTTATTATAGATTAGGATACGTGCGTTGCACGTGCATGTTTACTAGTTGCTGCAAACAAGGCACACTTATGAAAGTCTTTCACCGATCAAACAAGACCTAAGACTTAATTCTAAATAAATTACTAGACTGTAGGCATTTCACACATTTAAATGGTTCCGTAACAACACAATGCACAATTGATGTTTTTATTATAGATTAGGATACATGTGTTGCACATGCATGTTTACTAGTTGCTGCAAACAAGGCACACTTATGTTAACACTAGCAAAAATGCCCGTGCGTTGCAACGGGAGAAAAATAACTTCCTTAACATAAACTAATATAATAATAATTATTTAATTTTTGATCGACGTGAATTATTCCCAACATTAAAAAGATTTGTGTTTTCAACCATACTGTCTTTGCAAAAACAATTAATGCGTTCATGGATTTCCTAGTTCTGGAAGGAAAGGGGTTGAAGGAGTAGTGGAATAATGTCAACTATTGATGTTCTGTTCATGGTGTGAGAGAGCTTTGAAACTGTAATAACTTGAGGCTCACTGATCTAAACTCTTACGAACCAGTCTAACAAAGTGACACGAAATATTACATAGGAGCTACATTTCAATGACTACGCCGAGGTGATGATAGAATTTGCAACCTCTAGTTCACGTCCGTGGATGGCATGGATCGCGGTGCACGGGAACAAGAATAACGGTCGTACCTGGGACATAGTCTAGGAGGTTGACGACATCTGGATGAGTATATTGGTGTAAGTAATTAAAAATTCATAAATTGAATGCGACGTAGGCTTGAGACGATTGACATAGAATGAAAGGAAAAATTAATCATTCACGAAGCGCGAGTCAAGTTCTTGTTTATCTGAATGGATTTTTATTGTTGTTGTGGTCGTATGTGTTAGGCTAAAAGAGGTCTAATTGTTGAAGGCGTGAAAAAAGCACGGTCCAATATCGGGTATGTGTGTGCACGTCCATCATCGTGCATGGGTGATATAACTTGCAGCCAAAGGTCCATCTTCTTTTAGTTCGCCTCATCCTTTCCTTTTTAATAGGAATTATTCTTCCTTTTTAGTTCGCCCAATCCTTCATTATAGCCTTTAAACTGAAAGCGTAAATTCACGGGAAGAAGCGTTTTGTGACGGTGAACCCATGGAGTCAATCCGTGCTTTATTATTAGGGAAAGATGTGGTTAATCCAGAGAGAGACATAATGAGGGAGAAAAACTGATGAGATGATCAGACCCCATGTCCATCTGACAAAAAACTGCCATTAAAAATGCATCTTTCTGTTTACATTTTTTTGTCATTCGACATTTCGATTTAGAATATTTCGACAATTTTAGCAAAATGCATGGAACTTGTTTTTTAATCTCTAGACAGGGCATGCTTTTAGGTATCCCCCCCCCTCAGTTTTTCTGCATAACACTCATGTAAGGCTGTTGTGGTGAATACAGAACATGATCAAAGCAAAACATCCCAAGATGGCAAAACTAGAGCAACAGAAGGCCGACGAAAATGTGTTGAAGCTTGTGGAGAAACACAAGGTTTGTGCCTTGATATATTGTTTTACTTGACTTCTTTAGATGCTAATTCATATGACTGTCTGATGACCCACAAGTATAGGGGATCTATCATAGTCCTTTTGATAAGTAAGAGTGTCGACCCAACGAGAAGCAGAAGGAAATGACAAGCGGATTTTAGCAAGATATTCTCTGCAAGCACTGAAATTATCAGTAACATGTAGTTTTGTGATAAGATAAATTGTAACGGGTAACAAGTAATAAAGTACTAGGTGCAGCAAGGTGGCCCAATCCTTTTTATAGCAAAGCACATGCTTGGACAAACTCTTATATAAAGCAAAGCGCTCCCGAGGATACATGGAAATTATTGTCAAGCTAGTTTTCATCATGCTCACATGATTCGCGTTCGTTACTTGATAATTTGATATGTGGGTGGACCAGTGCTTGGGTGTTGTCCTTCCTTGGACAAGCTTCCCACTTATGATTAACTCCTCTCACAAGCATCCGCAACTACAAAAAAGAATTAAGGTAAACCTAACCATAGCATGAAACATATGGATCCAAATCAGCCCCTTACGAAGCAACGCATAAACTAGGGTTTAAGCTCCTATCACTCTAGGAACCCATCATCTACTTATTACTTTCCAATGCCTTCCCCTAGGCGCAAACAATGGTGAAGTGTCATGTAGTCGACGTTCACATAACACCACTAGAGGAGAGTAAACATACATCCCATCAAAATATCGAACGAATACCAAATTCACATGACTACTTATAGCAAGACTTATCCCATGTCCTCGGGAACAAACGTAACTACTCACAAATCATATTCATGTTCATAATCAGAGGGGTATTAACATGCATAAAAGCATCTGAACATATGATCTTCCACCGAATAAACCAACTAGCATCAACTAAAATGAGTAATCAACACCACTAGCAACCCACAGGTACCAATCTGAGGTTTTGAGACAAAGATGGATAGAAGAGATGAACTAGAGTTTGAGATGAGATGGTGCTGGTGAAGATGTTGATGGACATTGACCCCCTCCCGATGAAAGGATCGATGGTGATGATTTTCCCCTTCCGGAGGGATGCTTCCCCGGCAGAACAGCTCCGCCGGAGCCCTAGATTGGTTCCACAAAGGTTCCGCGTCAATTGGTTCCTCCTCGAGGGGCGCGCCCAAGGGGATGGGGCGCGCCCTCCATCCTTGTGGCTAGCTAGTGCTCCCCCTCTGGTTCTTTCTTCACCCAATATTTTTGATATATTCCAAAAATAATCTCCGTGAAGTTTCAGGACTTTTGGAGTTTTGCAGAATATGTCTCTAATATTTGCTCCTTTTCCAGTCGAGAATTCCAGCTGCCGGCATTCTCACTCTTCATGTAAACCTTGTAAAGTAAGGGAGAATAGGCATGAGTATTGTGATATAATGTGTAATAACAGCCGATAATGCAATAAATATTAATATGAAAGCATGATGCAAAATGTACGTATCAACTCCCCCAAGCTTAGACCTCGCTTGTCCTCAAACGAAAGCTGATATTGACAAATATGTCCACATGTTTAGAGATAGAGGTGTCGATAAAATAAAATACTGACATGAGGGCATCATGATCATCTTTAGAACAGCAACATATATTGTCATATATTTTTTTATGCTAAAGTAACAACTCCTTCACAAGGTAAAGTATGAATTAGAAACTTCATTGAATATTAACAAACTATGATCTCGGTCATTGGAACAATTGCAATTTATCATAACATCAGAAAGTATGCGATTCCCTGAACTTTCTGTAGCATAGTACTAGTGCCATGGGCATGAAATGGTTCGTCCCCGTGTATGTGTATTTTGGTGTAGTTTCTCTCCGCGGTGCATTACAACATTAATGAACTTTTTTACATTAATACTCTCTTCATATCCGAAACGGACCAATGTCGTTTATCGAACGGTGTGTGTGAATTGTTTGTCAGGAAATCCTCCGCGAGGACGGCAAGAAGCTGCGGGAGCTGAAGGAGAAGTACGGCGAGGAGTGATACGTCTCCAATGTATCTATAATTTTTGATTGTTCCATGCTATTATATGATCTGTTTTGGATGTTTAATGGGACTTAATATGCTCTTTTATATTATTTTTGGGACTAACCTATTAACCGGAGACCCAGTGCAAGTTTCTGTGTTTTTTTGCCTATTTTAGAGTTTCGCTGAAAAGGAATACCAAACGGAACGAAACCTTCGTGATGATCTTTCTTGGACCGAAAGCAATCCAGAAGACATGGAGTTGAAGTCTGGAACGCCACGAGGAAGCCACGAGGCAGGAGGGCACGCCCAGGGGGTAGGCGCGCCCCCACCCTCGTGGGCCCCTCGTAGCTCCACCGACGTACTTCTTTCACCTATATATACTCTTATACCCTAGAAACATCAGGGAGAGCCACGAAACCACTTTTCCACCGCCGCAACCTTCCATACCCGTGAGATCCCATCTTGGGGCTTTTCCAGTGATCTGCCGGAGGGGGAATCGATCACGATGGGCTTCTACATCAGCACCATTGCCTCTCCGATGAAGCATGAGTAGTTTACTGATATGTATCCAACGTATCTATATTTTTGATTGTTCCATGCTATTATATTATCTATTTTGGATGTTAATGGGCTTTATTTTACACTTTTCTATTATTTTTGGGACTAACCTATTAACCGCAGGCCCAGCCCGAATTGCTGTTTTTTTTGCCTATTTTAGTGTTTCGTAGAAAAGGAATATCAAACGGAGTCCAAACGGAATGAAACCTTCGTAAACGTGATTTTTGGAACAAACGTGATCCAGATGACTTGGAGTGGACGTCAAGCAATCAATGAGGAGGCCACGAGGCAGGGGGCGTGATAACCCACAAGTATAGGGGATCGCAACAGTGTTCAAGGGTAGAGTATTCAACCCAAATTTATTGATTCGACACAAGGGGAGCGAAAGAATATTCTCAAGTATTAGCAGTTGAGTTGTCAATTCAACCACACCTGGAAATTTAATATCTGCAGCAAAGTGTTTAGTAGCAAAGTAATATGATAATAATGGTAACGGTAGCAATAGTAATATTTTTGGGTTTTGTAGTGATTGTAAAAATAGCAATGGAAATGTAAATAAGCGAAGAACAATATATGGAAAAGCTCGTAGGCATTGGTGATGGAGAATTATGCCGGATGCGATCGATCATGCAACAATTATAACATAGGGTGACACAGAACTAGCTCCAATTCATCAATGTAATGTAAGCATGTATTCCGAATATAGTCATACGTGCTTATGGAAAAGAACTTGCATGACATCTTTTGTCCTACCCTCCCATGGCAGCGGGGTCCTATTGGAAACTAAGGGATATTAAGGCCTCCTTTTAATAGAGTACCGGACTAAAGCATTAACACATAGTGAATACATGAACTCCTCAAACTACAGTCATCACCGGGAGTGGTCCCAATTATTGTCACTTCGGGGTTGCCGGATCATAACACATAGTAGGTGACTATAGACTTGCAAGATAGGATCAAGAACTCACATATATTGATGAAAACATAATAGGTTCAGATCTGAATCATGGCACTCGGGCCCTAGTGACAAGCATTAAGCATAGCAAAGTTATAGCAACATCAATCTCAAAACATAGTGGATACTAGGGATCAAACCCTAACAAAACTAACTCAATTACATGATAAATCTCATCCAACCCATCACCGTCCAGCAAGCCTACGATGGAATTACTCACGCACGGCAGTGAGCATCATGAAAGTGGTGATGGAGGAAGGTTGATGATGATGATGGCGATGGATTCCCCTCTCCGGAGCCCCGAACGGACTCCAGATCAGCCCTCCCGAGAGAGTTTAGGGCTTGGCGGGGGCTTTGTATCGTAAAACGTGATGAATCCTTTTCTCTGATTTTCTCCCCGAACACGAATATATGGAGTTGGAGTTGAGGTCGGTGGAGCGTCAGGGGGACCACGAGGTAGGGGGGCGCGCCCAGGGGGGTAGGGCGCGCCCCCACCCTCGTGGACAGGGTGTGGGGCCCCTGGCGTGGGATCTTTCTTCCAGTATTTTTTATATATTCCAAAATAATTCTCCGTTGATTTTCAGGTCATTCCGAGAACTTTTATTTCTGCACAAAAATAACACCATGGCAATTTTGCTGAAAACAGCGTCAGTCCGGGTTAGTTCCATTCAAATCATGCAAGTTAGAGTCCAAAACAAGGGCAAAAGTGTTTGGAAAAGTAGATACGACGGAGACGTATCAACTCCCCCAAGCTTAAACCTTTGCTTGTCCTCAAGCAATTCAGTTGATAAACTGAAAGTGATAAAGAAAAACTTTTACAAACTCTGTTTGCTCTTGTTGTTGTAAATATGTAAAGCCAGCATTCAAGTTTTCAGCAAAGATTATGAACTAACCATATTCACAATAACACTTAGGTCTCATGTTTACTCATATCAATGGCATAATCAACTAGCGAGCAATAATAATAAATCTCGGATGACAACACTTTCTCAAAACAATCATAATATGATATAACAAGATGGTATCTCGCTAGCCCTTTCTGAGACCGCAAAACATAAATGCAGAGCACCTTTAAAGATCAAGGACTGACTAGACATTGTAATTCATGGTAAAAGAGATCCAGTCAAGTCATACTCAATGTAAACTAACAGTAATGGATGCAAATGACAGTGTGCTCTCCAACTGGTGCTTTTTAATAAGAGGATGATGACTCAACATAAAAGTAAATGGATAAGCCCTTCGTAGGGAAGCAGGGATTTGTAGAGGTGCTGGGCTCTGAAGGAAATATGCCCTAGAGGCAATAATAAAGCTATTATTTATTTCCTTATATCATGATAAATGTTTATTATTCATGCTAGAATTGTATTAACGGAAACATAATACATGTGTGAATACATAGACAAACAAAGTCACTAGTATGCCTCTACTTGACTAGCTCGTTAATCAAGATGGTTATGTTTCCTAACCATAGACATGAGTTGTCATTTGATTAACGGGATCACATCATTAGGAGAATGATGTGATTGACATGACCCATTCCATTAGCTTAGCACCCGATCGTTTAGTATGTTGCTATTGCTTTCTTCATGACTTATACATGTTCCTATGACTATGAGATTATGCAACTCCCGTTTACCGGAAGAACACTTTGTGTGCTACCAAACGTCACAACGTAACTGGGTGATTATAAAGGTGCTCTACAGGTGTCTCCAAAGGTACATGTTGGGTTGGCGTATTTCGAGATTAGGATTTGTCGCTCCGATTGTCGGAGAGGTATCTCTGGGCCCTCTCGGTAATGCACATCACATTAAGCCTTGCAAGCATTGCAACTAATGAGTTAGTTGCAATGATGTATTACGGAACGAGTAAAGAGACTTGCCGGTAACGAGATTGAACTAGGTATTGAGATACCGACGATCGAATCTCGGGCAAGTAACATACCGATGACAAGGGAACAACGTATGTTGTTATGCGGTCTGACCGATAAAGATCTTCGTAGAATATGTAGGAGCCAATATGAGCATCCAGGTTCCGCTATTGGTTATTGACCGGAGACGTGTCTCGGTCATGTCTACATTGTTCTCGAACCCGTAGGGTCCGCGCGCTTAACGTTACGATGAAAGTTTCATTATGAGTTTATATATTTTGATGTACCGAAGGTTGTTCGGAGTCCCGGATGTGATCATGGACTTGACGAGGAGTCTCGAAATGGTCGAGACATAAAGATCGATATATTGGACGACTATATTTGGACACCGGAAAGGTTCCGGGTGAGATTGGGACAATACCGGATCACCGGGAGGTTATCGGAACCCCCCGGGAGGTATATGGGCCTTATTGGGCCTTAGTGGAAAGGAGGGAAAGTAGCAAGGGAGGGGGCGCCCCCCCCAAGCCCAATCTGAATTGGGAGGGCCCCCCTTTCCTTCCTCCCTCCTTCCTCTTCCTTCCCTCTCCTACTCCTAATAGGAAAAGGGGGAGTCCTACTCCTGGTGGGAGTTGGACTCCCCCCCTTGGGCGCGCCACTCTCCTTAGCTGGCCCCCTCCTCCACTCCTTTATATACGGGGGCCGGGGAGCACCCCAGAGACACAACAATTGATCATTGATCTCTTAGCCGTGTGCGGTGTCCCCCTCCACCATAATCCTCGATAATATTGTAGCGGTGCTTAGGCGAAGCCCTGCGACGGTTGAACATCAAGATCGTCACCATGCCGTCGTGCTGACGGAACTCTTCCCTGACACTTTGCTGGATCAGAGTCCGGGGATCGTCATCGAGCTGAACGTGTGCTAGAACTCGGAGGTGCCGTAGTTTCGGTGCTTGATCGGTCGGGCCGTGAAGACGTACGACTACATCAACCACGTTGTGCTAACGCTTCCGCTTCCGGTCTACGAGGGTACGTAGACAACACTCTCCCCTCTTGTTGCTATGCATCACCATGATCTTGCGTGTGCGTAGGAATTTTTTTGAAATTACTACATTCCCCAACATCTTCTTCCTCCCCTTGTGGGGGGGGAGTCGCTTTACTCCTCCTCTTCCTCTTCCTCTTCCACGTCTCCCTCATGGGAGGAGGGGACCTTGGTCTCTCCGGACATAGCGTCCGAAGAACCCTTGTGGCGGGGCCGCTCTTCGCCTCTTTTCCCTTCTTCTCCGGTGCCTGATACGGCACCCGAACCAGCATCTCTGTTAGCTAGGGTGTGGCTGGGTCTTCAGGCAGCGGTCCCAGATAGTTGATCCTCTCCGCCTTCGTCGTCCAGCCCCGCACGAAATACAGGCAATATGACTTAGGTAATGTTCAAAATACTAACTGGATACGTCTTCGGAAAGGATATGTTTACCTCTGAGGCCGGATGCTCGATGTTGAGTCTGATATCCTCGTTCTTCTTTGGCCACGTTTTTTGGGCCTTGAGGAGCTGCTTCCAGATGTCTTCGTGCTGACGGAACTCATCCCCGACACTTTGCTGGATCGGAGTCCGGGGATCGTCATCGAGCTGAACATGTGCAAAAACTCGGAGGTACCATAGTCTCGGTGCTTGATCGGTCGGGCCGTGAAGACGTATGACTACATCAACCGCGTTGTTATAACGCTTCCGCTTCCGGTCTACGAGGGTACGTAGACAACACTCTCCCCTCTTGTTGCTGTGCATCACCATGATCTTGCGTGCGCGTAGGAATTTTTTTGAAATTACTACGTTCCCCAACAGTGGCATCCGAGCCTAGGTTTTATGTGTTGATGTTATATGCACGAGTAGAACACAAGTGAGTTGTGGGCGATATAAGTCATACTGCTTACCAGCATGTCACACTTTGGTTCGACGGTATTGTTGGATGAAGCGGCCCGGACCGACATTACGCGTACGCTTACGCGAGACTGGTTCTACCGACATGCTTTTCACACATGTGGCTGGCGGGTGTTAGTTTCTCCAACTTTAGTTGAACCGAGTGTGGCTACGCCCGGTCCTTGAGAAGGTTAAAACAACACTAACTTGACAAACTATCGTTGTGGTTTTAATGCGTAGGTAAGAACGGTTCTTGCTCAGCCTGTAGCAGCCACGTAAAAACTTGCAACAACAAAGTAGAGGACGTCTAACTTGTTTTTGCAGGGCATGTTGTGATGTGATATGGTCAAGACGTGATGAGATATAAGTTATTGTATAAGATGATCATGTTTTGTTGAAGTTATCGGCAACTGGCAGAAGCCTTATGGTTGTCTCTTTATTGCATAAGATGCAAGAGCCAAATAATTGCTTTACTTTATCCCTATGCGATAGAAATAGTTGCAAGAGCAATAGTTGGCGAGACGACCATGTGACGACACATTGATATAGATCAAGATGATGGAGATCATGGTGTCATGCCGGTGACGATGGAAATCATGACGATGCTTTGGAGATGGAGATCAAAGGCACAAGATGATGATGGCCATATCATGTCACATATTTTGATTGCATGTGATGTTTATCTTTTATACATCTTACTTTGCTTAGTTATGACGGTAGCATTATAAGATGATCTCTCACTAAATTTCAAGATAAAAGTGTTCTCCCTGAGTATGCACCGTTGCCAAAGTTCGTCGTGCCCAGACACCACGTGATGATCGGGTGTGATAAGCTCTACGTCCATCTACAACGGGTGCAAGCCAGTTTTGCACACGCAGAAATACTCGGGTTAAACTTGACGAGCCTAGCATATGCAGATATGGCCTCGGAACACTGGAGACCGAAAGGTCGAGCGTGAATCATATAGTAGATGTGATCAACATAATGATGTTCACCATTGAAAACTACTCCATTTCACGTGATGATCAGTTATGGTTTAGTTGATATGGATCACGTGATCACTTAGAAGATTAGAGGGATGTCTGTCTAAGTGGGAGTTCTTAAGTAATATGATTAATTGAACTTTAATTTATCATGAACTTAGTCCTGGTAGTATTAGCATATCTATGTTGTAGATCAATAGCTCGCGATGTTGCTCCCAGTTTATTGTGTTCGTAGAGAAAAATTATGTTGAAAGATGTTAGTAGCAATGATGCGGATTGGTTTATCCTCATTGATGCGTAGAAGAATTATGTCTTTGATGCACCGCTAGGTGACAAACCTATTGCATGAGCAGATGCAGATGTTATGAACATTTGGCTAGCTCAACATGATGACTACTTGATAGTTTAGTGCACCATGCTTAAACGGCTTAGAATCGGGACTTCAAAGACGTTTTGAACGTCATGGACCATATGAGATGTTCCAGGAGTTGAAGTTAATATTTCAAGCAAATACCCGAGTTGAGAGATATGAAGTCTCCAACAAGTTCTATAGCTAAAAGATGGAGGAGAATAGCTCAAGCAGTGAGCATGTGCTCAGATTGTCTGGGTACTACAATCGCTTGAATCAAGTGGGAGTTAATCTTCCAGATAAAATAGTGATTGACAGAATTCTCTAGTCACCATCACCAAGTTAGTAGAACTTCGTGATGAACTATAATATGCAAGGGATAACGGAAACGATTCCAAGCTCTTCGTGATGCTGAAATCAACGAAGGTAGAAATTCAAGAAAAGCATCAAGTGTTGATGGTAAACAAAACCACTAGTTTCAAGTAAAGGGAGAAAGGGAAGAAAGGGGAACTTCAAGAAGAACGGCAAGCAAGTTGCTGCTCAAGTGAAAAACCCAAGTCTGGACCTAAGCCTGAAACTGAGTGCTTCTACTGCAAAGGGACTGGTCACTGGAAGCGGAACTACCCCAAGTAATTGGCGGATAAGAAGGATGGCAAAGTGAACATAGGTATATTTGATATACATGTTATTGATGTGTACTTTACTAGTGTTTATAGCAACCCCTCAGTATTTGATACTAGTTCAGTTGCTAAGAGTAGTAACTCGAAACGGGAGTTGAAGAATGAACAGAGACTAGTTAAGGGTGAAGTGACGATGTGTGTTGGAAGTGGTTCCAAGATTGATATGATCATCATCGCACACTCCCTATACTTTTGGGATTAGTGTTGAACCTAAATAAGTGTTATTTGGTGTTTGCGTTGAGCATAAATATGATTGGATCATGTTTATTGCAATATGGTTATTCATGTAAGTTAGAGAATAATTGTTGTTCTGTTTACATGAATAAAACCTTCTATGGTCATACACCCAATGAAAATGGTTTGTTGGATCTCGATCATGGTGATACACATATTCATAATATTGAAGCCAAAAGATGCAAAGTTAATAATGATAGTGCAACTTATTTGTGGCACTGCCGTTTAGGTCATATTGGTGTAAAGCGCATGAAGAAAATTCATGCTGATGGGTTTTTGGAATCACTTGATTATGAATCAGTTGATGCTTGCGAACCATGCCTCATGGGCAAGATGACTAAGACTCCGTTCTCCGGAACAATGGAGCGAGCAACAGATTTGTTGGAAATCATACATACTGATGTATGTGGTCCGATGAATATTGAGGCTCGTGGCAGGTATCATTATTTTCTGATCTTCACAGATGATTTGAGCAGATATGAGTATATCTACTTGATGAAACACAAGTCTAAAATATTTGAAAAGTCCAAAGAATTTCAGAGTGATGTGGAGAATCATCGTAACAAAAATAAAAGTTTCTACGATATGATCGCAGAAGTAAAATATTTGAGTTACGAGTTTGGCCTTCAGTTAAAACAATGTGAAATAGTTTCACTACTCACGCCACCTGGAACACCACAGTGTAATGGTGTGTCCGAACGTCATAACCGTACTTTATTAGATATAGTGCGATCTATGATGTCTCTTACCGATCTACCACTGTCGTTTTTGGGTTATGCATTAGAGACAGCTACATTCACGTTAAAAAGGGCACCATCCAAATCCGTTGAGACGACACCGTATGAACTGTGGTTTGGCGAGAAACCTAAGCTGGCGTTTCTTAAAGTTTGGGACTGCAATGCTTATGTGAAAAAGTTTCAACATGATAAGCTCGAACCCAAATCGGAGAAGTAAATCTTCATAGGATACCCAAAAGGAAATGTTGGGTACACCTTCTATCACAGATCCGAAGGCAAGTTATTCATTGCTGAGAATGGATCCTTTCTAGGGAAGGAGTTTCTCTCGAAAGAAGTGAGTCGGAGGAAAGTAGAACATGATGAGGTAACTGTACTTGCTCCCTTATTGGATAGTAGTTCATCACAAAAATCTGTTCCTGTGACTACTATACCGATTAGTGAGGAAGCTAATGATAATGATCATGTAACTTCAGATCAAGTTACTACCGAACCTCGTAGGTAAACCAGAGTGAGATCCGCACCAGAGTGGTTCGGTAATCCTGTTCTGGAGGTCATGTTACTTGACCATGACGAGCCTATGAACTATGAGGAAGCGATGATGAGCCCAGATTCCGCAAAATGGCTTGAGGCCATGAAATCTGAGATGAGATCCATGTATGAGAACAAAGTATGGACTTTGATTGACTTGCCCAATGATCGGTGAGCCATTGAGATTAAATGGATCTTCAAGAGGAAGATGGACGCTGATAGTAGTGTTACTATCTACAAATCTAGAATTGTCACAAAAAGTTTTTCGACATGTTCAAGGTGTTGACTACGATGAGAGTTTCTCACTCGTATTTATGCTTAAGTCTGTCCGAATCATGTTAGCAATTGCCGCATTTTATGAAATCTGGCAAATGGATAAACAAAACTACATTCCTTAATGGATTTATTAAAGAAGAGTTGTATATGATGCAACCGGAAGGTTTTGTCAATCCTAAAGGTACTAACAAAATATGCAAGCTCCAGCGATCCATCTATGGACTGGTGCAAGCATCTCGGAGTTGGAATATACGCTTTGATAAGTTGATCAAAGCATATAGTTTTATACAGACTTGCGGTGAAGCCTGTATTTACAAGAAAGTGAGTGGGAGTACTACAACATTTCTGATAAGTATATGTGAAAGACATATTGTTGATCGGAGATAATGTAGAATTATTCTGCAAAGCATAAAGGAATATTTGAAAGGAGTTTTTCAAAGAAAGACCTCGGTGAAGCTGCTTACATATTGAGGATCAAGATCTATAGAAATAGATCAAGATGCTTGATAAGTTTTTCAATGAGTACATACCTTGACAAGATTTTGAAGTAGTTCAAAATGGAATAGTCAAAGAAGAAGTTCTTGCCTGTGTTACAAGGTGTGAAGTTGAGTAAGACTCAAAACTCGACCACGATAGAAGATAGAGAGAGAATGAAAGTCATTCCCTATGCCTTAGCCATAGGTTCTATAAAGTATGACATGCTGTGTATGAGACCTATTGTATACCCTGCCCTGAGTTTGGCAAGGGAGTACAATAGTGATCTAGGAGTAGATCACTGGACATTGGTCAAAATTATCCTTAGTGGAATAAGGATATGTTTCTCGATTATGGAGGTGACAAAAGGTTCATCGTAAAGGGTTACGTGGATGCAAGTTTTGACACTGATCCAGATGACTCTAAGTCTCAATCTGGATACATATTGAAAGTGAAGGAAATATGCCCTAGAGGCAATAATAAAGTTATTATTTATTTCCTTATAATCATGATAAATGTTTATTATTCATGCTAGAATTGTATTAACCGGAAACATAATACATGTGTGAATACATAGACAAACAAAGTGTCACTAGTATGCCTCTACTTGACTAGCTCGTTAATCAAAGATGGTTATGTTTCCTAACCATGAACAATGAGTTGTTATTTGATTAACGGGATCACATCATTGAGAGAATGATCTGATTGACATGACCCATTCCATTAGCTTAGCACCCGATCGTTTAGTATGTTGCTATTGCTTTCTTCATGACTTATACATGTTCCTATAACTATGAGATTATGCAACTCCCGTTTACCGGAGGAACACTTTGGGTACTACCAAACGTCACAACGTAACTGGGTGATTATAAAGGAGTACTACAGGTGTCTCCAAAGGTACATGTTGGGTTGGCGTATTTCGAGATTAGGTTTTGTCACTCCGATTGTCGGAGAGGTATCTCTGGGCCCTCTCGGTAATGCACATCACATAAGCCTTGCAAGCATTGCAACTAATGAGTTAGTTGCGGGATGATGTATTACAGATCGAGTAAGAGACTTGCGGTAACGAGATTGAACTAGGTATTGGATACCGACGATCGAATCTCGGGCAAGTAACATACCGATGACAAAGGGAACAACGTATGTTGTTATGCGGTCTGACCGATAAAGATCTTCGTAGAATATGTAGGAGCCAATATGGGCATCCAGGTTCCCGCTATTGGTTATTGACCGGAGACGTGTCTCGGTCATGTCTACATTGTTCTCGAACCCGTAGGGTCCGCACGCTTAAGGTTACGATGACAGTTATATTATGAGTTTATGCATTTTGATGTACCGAAGGTTGTTCGGAGTCCCGGATGTGATCACGGACATGACGAGGAGTCTCGAAATGGTCGAGACGTAAATATTGATATATTGGAAGCCTATGTTTGGATATCGGAAGTGTTCCGGGTGAAATCGGGATTTTACCGGAGTACCGGGATGGTTACCGGAACCCACCGGGAGCTAAATGGGCCATGATGGGCCTTAGTGGAAAAGAGAAGAGGCAGCCCTACATGGGCTGCGCGCCTCCCCCTTCCCCTAGTCCTATTAGGACTAGGAGAGGTGGCCGGCCCCTCTCTCTCTTTTCCCCTCCGCGAATCCTATTCCAACTAGGATTGGAGGGGGGAATCCTACTCCCAGAGGGAGTAGGACTCTCCTGGCGCGCCTCCTGTGGCCGGCCAGCCTCCCCCCTCTAGTCCTTTATGTACTGAGGCAGAGGCACCCCAGAAACACACAAGTTGATCCACGTGATCTATTCCTTAGCCGTGTGCGGTGCTTTTCCCCCTCCGCGAATCCTATTCCAACTAGGATTGGAGGGGGGAATCCTACTCCCAGAGGGAGTAGGACTCTCCTGGCGCGCCTCCTGTGGCCGGCCAGCCTCCCCCCTCTAGTCCTTTATATACTGAGGCAGAGGCACCCCAGAAACACACAAGTTGATCCACGTGATCTATTCCTTAGCCGTGTGCGGTGCCCCCGGCCACCATATTCCTCGATAATACTGTAGCGGAGTTTAGGCGAAGCCTTGCTGCTGTAGTGCATCAAGATCGTCACCACGCCGTCGTGCTGACGGAACTCTTCCCCGACACTTTGCTGGATCGGAGTTCGGGATCGTCATCGAGCTGAACGTGTGCTCGAACTCGGAGGTGCCGTAGTTTCGGTACTTGATCGGTTGGATCGTGAAGACGTACGACTACTTCCTCTACGTTGTGTCATCGCTTCCGTAGTCGGTCTGCGTGGGTACGTAGACAACACTCTCCCCTCTCGTTGCTATGCATCACATGATCTTGCGTGTGCGTAGGAAATTTTTTGAAATTACTACGAAACCCAACAGTGGCATCCGAGCCTAGGTTATTTATGTTGATGTTATATGCACGAGTAGAACACAAGTGAGTTGTGGGCGATATAAGTCATACTGCCTACCAGCATGTCATACTTTGGTTCGGCGGCATTGTTGGACGAGACGACCCGGACCAACATTACGCGTACGCTTACGCGAGACCGGTTCCCCGACGTGCTTTGCACATAGGTGGCTTGCGGGCGACTGTCTCTCCAACTTTAGTTGAACCAAGTATGGCTACGCCCGGTCCTTGCGAAGGTTAAAACGGAGTCTATTTGACAAACTATCGTTGTGGTTTTGATGCGTAGTGAGATTGGTTCTTACTTAAGCCCGTAGCAGCCACGTAAAACTTGCAACAACAAAGTAGAGGACGTCTGACTTGTTTTTGCAGGGCATATTGTGATGTGATATGGCCAAGACATGATGCTGAATTTTATTGTATGAGATGATCATGTTTTGTAACCGAGTTATCGGCAACTGGCAGGAGCCATATGGTTGTCGCTTTATTGTATGCAATGAAATCGCGATGTAATGCTTTACTTTATTACTAAGCGGTAGTGATAGTCGTGGAAGCATAAGCTTGGCGAGACGACAACGATGCTACGATGGAGATCAAGGTGTCACGCCGGTGACGATGGTGATCACGACGGTGCTTCGGAAATGGAGATCACAAGCACAAGATGATGATGGCCATATCATATCACTTATATTGATTACATGTGATGTTTATCCTTTTTATGCATCTTATCTTGCTTTGATTGACGGTAGCATTATAAGATGATCTCTCACTAAATTATCAAGAAGTGTTCTCCCTGAGTATGCACCATTGCGAAAGTTCTTCGTGCTGAGACACCACGTGATGATCGGGTGTGATAGGTTCTACGTTCAAATACAATGGGTGCAAAACAGTTGGACACGCGGAATACTCAGGTTATACTTGACGAGCCAAGCATATACAGATATGGCCTCGGAACACGGAGAACGAAAGGTCGAGCGTGAATCATATAGTAGATATGATCAACATAACGATGTTCACCATTGAAAACTACTCCATCTCACGTGATGATCGGTTATGGTTTAGTTGATTTGGATCACGTAATCACTTAGAGGATTAGAGGGATGTCTATCTAAGTGGGAGTTCTTTAATTAATTTGATTAACTGAACTTAAATTTATCATGAAACTTAGTACCTGATTAGTATCTTGCTTGTTTATGTTTGATTGTAGATAGATGGCTCGTGCTGTTGTTCCGTTGAATTTTAATGCGTTCCTTGAGAAAGCAAAGTTGAAAGATGATGGTAGCAATTACACGGACTGGGTCCGTAACTTGAGGATTATCCTCATTGCTGCACAGAAGAATTACGTCCTGGAAGCACCGCTGGGTGCCAGGCCTGCTGCAGGAGCAACGCCGCGATGTTATGAACGTCTGGCAGAGCAAAGCTGATGACTACTCGATAGTTCAGTGTGCCATGCTTTACGGCTTAGAATCGGACTTCAACGACGTTTTGAACGTCATGGAGCATATGAGATGTTCCAGGAGTTGAAGTTAATATTTCAAGCAAATGCCCGGATTGAGAGATATGAAGTCTCCAATAAGTTCTATAGCTGCAAGATGGAGGAGAACAGTTCTGTCAGTGAGCATATACTCAAAATGTCTGGGTATAATAATCACTTGATTCAATTGGGAGTTAATCTTCCAGATGATTGCGTCATTGACAGAATTCTTCAATCACTGCCACCAAGCTACAAGAGCTTCGTGATGAACTATAATATGCAAGGGATGAACAAGACTATTCCCGAGCTCTTCGCGATGCTGAAAGCTGCGGAGGTAGAAATCAAGAAGGAGCATCAAGTGTTGATGGTCAACAAGACCACTAGTTTCAAGAAAAAGGGCAAAGGGAAGAAGAAGGGGAACTTCAAAAGAACGGCAAGCAAGTTGCTGCTCAAGAGAAGAAACCCAAACCTGGACCTAAGCCTGAAACTGAGTGCTTCTACTGCAAGCAGACTGGTCACTGGAAGCGGAACTGCCCCAAGTATTTGGCGGATAAGAAGGATGGCAAGGTGAACAAAGGTATATGTGATATACATGTTATTGATGTGTACCTTACTAATGCTCGCAGTAGCACCTGGGTATTTGATACTGGTTCTGTTGCTAATATTTGCAACTCGAAACAGGGACTACGGATCAAGCGAAGATTGGTTAAGGACGAGGTGACGATGCGCGTGGGAAACGGTTCCAAAGTCGATGTGATCGCAGTCGGCACGCTACCTCTACATCTACCTTCGGGATTAGTATTAGACCTAAATAATTGTTATTTGGTGCCAGCGTTAAGCATGAACATTATATCTGGATCTTGTTTGATGCGAGACGGTTATTCATTTAAATCAGAGAATAATGGTTGTTCTATTTATATGAGTAATATCTTTTATGGTCATGCACCCTTGAAGAGTGGTCTATTCTTGTTGAATCTCGATAGTAGTAACACACATATTCATAATGTTGAAGCCAAAAGATGCAGAGTTGATAATGAGAGTGCAACTTATTTGTGGCACTGCCGTTTAGGTCATATCGGTATAAAGTGCATGAAGAAACTCCATTCTGATGGACTTTTGGAACCACTTGATTATGAATCACTTGGTACTTGCGAACCGTGCCTCATGGGCAAGATGACCAAAACACCGTTCTCCGGTACTATGGAGAGAGCAACAGATTTGTTGGAAATCATACATACAGATGTATGTGGTCCGATGAATATTGAGGCTCGTGGCGGATATCGTTATTTTCTCACCTTCACAGATGATTTAAGCAGATATGGGTATATCTACTTAATGAAACATAAGTCTGAAACATTTGAAAAGTTCAAGGAATTTTAGAGTGAAGTTGAAAATCATCGTAACAAGAAAATAAATTTTCTACGATCTGATCGTGGAGGAGAATATTTGAGTTACGAGTTTGGTGTACATTTGAAAAATTGTGGAATAGTTTCGCAACTCACGCCACCGGAACACCACAGCGCAATGGTGTGTCTGAACGTCGTAATCGTACTTTACTAGATATGGTGCGATCTGTGATGTCTCTTACTGATTTACCGCTATCGTTTTGGGGATACGCTCTAGAGACGGCCGCATTCACGTTAAATAGGGCACCATCAAAATCCATTGAGACGACGCCTTATGAACTGTGGTTTGGCAAGAAACCAAAGTTGTCGTTTCTGAAAGTTTGGGGCTGCGATGCTTATGTGAAAAAGCTTCAACCTGATAAGCTCGAACCCAAATCGGACAAATGTGTCTTCATAGGCTATCCAAAGGAAACTATTGGATACACCTTCTATCATAGATCCGAAGGCAAGACTTTTGTTGCTAAATTCGGAAACTTTCTAGAGAAGGAGTTTCTCTCGAAAGAAGTGAGTGGGAGGAAAGTAGAACTTGACGAGGTAACTGTACCTTCTCCCTTACTAGAAAGTAGTACATCACAGAAAACTGTTCCAGTGACACCTACACTAGTTAGTGAGGAAGCTAATGATAATGATCATCAAATTTTAGATCAAGATACTACTGAACCTCGTAGATCAATCAGAGTGAGATCCGCACCAGAGTGGTACGGTAATCCTGTTCTGGAAGTCATGCTACTAGATCATGATGAACCTACGAACTATGAAGAAGCATGGTGAGCCCAGATTCCGCAAAGTGGCTTGAAGCCATGAAATCTGAGATGGGATCCATGTATGAGAACAAAGTATGGACTTTGGTTGACTTGCCCAATGATCGACAAGCAATTGAGAATAAATGGATCTTCAAGAAGAAGACTGACGCTGACGGTAATATTAATGTCTACAAAGCTCGACTTGTCGCGAAAGGTTTTCGGCAAGTTCAAGGGATTGACTACGATGAGACCTTCTCACCCGTAGCGATGCTTAAGTCTGTCCGAATCATGTTAGCAATTGCCGCATTTTATGATTATGAAATTTGGCAAATGGATGTCAAAACTGCATTCCTGAATGGATTTCTGGAAGAAGAGTTGTATATGATGCAACCAGAAGGTTTTGTCGATCCAAAAGGAGCTAACAAAGTGTGCAAGCTCCAGCGATCCATTTATGGACTGGTGCAAGCCTCTCGGAGTTGGAATAAACGCTTTGATAGTGTGATCAAAGCATTTGGTTTTATACAGACTTTCGGAGAAGCCTGTATTTACAAGAAAGTGAGTGGGAGCTCTGTAGCATTTATGATATTATATGTGGATGACATATTGCTGATTGGAAATGATATAGAATTTCTGGATAGCATAAAGGGATACTTGAATAAAAGTTTTTCAATGAAAGACCTCGGTGAAGCTGCTTACATATTAGGCATAAAGATCTATAGAGATAGATCAAGACGCTTAATTGGACTTTCACAAAGCACATACCTTGACAAGATTTTGAAGAAGTTCAAAATGGATCAAGCAAAGAAAGGATTCTTGCCTGTGTTACAAGGTGTGAAATTAAGTAAGACTCAATGCCCGACCACTGCAGAAGATAGAGAGAATATGAAAGATGTTCCCTATGCATCAGCGATAGGATCTATCATGTATGCAATGTTGTGTACCAGACCTGATGTGTGCCTTGCTATAAGTCTAGCAGGGAGGTACCAAAGTAATCCAGGAGTGGATCACTGGACAGCGGTCAAGAACATCCTGAAATACCTGAAAAGGACTAAGGATATGTTTCTCGTATATGGAGGTGACAAAGAGCTCGTCGTAAAAGGTTACGTTGATGCAAGCTTTGACACTGATCCGAACGATTCTAAATCGCAAACTGGATACGTGCTTACATTAAACAGTGGAGCTGTCAGTTGGTGCAGTTCTAAACAAAGCGTTGTAGCGGGATCTACATGAGAAGCGGAGTACATAGCTGCTTCGGAAGCAACAAAAGAAGGAGTCTGGATGAAGGAGTTCATATCCGATCTAGGCGTCATACCTAGTGCATCGGGTCCAATGAAAATCTTTTGTGACAATACAGGTGCAATTGCCTTGGCAAAGGAATCCAGATTTCACAAGAGAACCAAGCACATCAAGAGACGCTTCAATTCCATCCGGGATCTAGTCCAGGTGGGAGACATAGAGATTTGCAAGATACATATGGATCTGAATGTTGCAGACCCATTGACTAAGCCTCTTCCACGAGCAAAACACGATCAGCACCAAGGCTCCATGGGTGTTAGAATCATTACGATGTAATCTAGATTATTGACTCTAGTGCAAGTGGGAGACTGAAGGAAATATGCCCTAGAGGCAATAGTAAAGTTATTATTTATTTCCTTATATCATGATAAATGTTTATTATTCATGCTAGAATTGTATTAACCAGAAACATAATACATGTGTGAATACATAGACAAACAAAGTGTCACTAGTATGCCTCTACTTGACTAGCTCGTTAATCAAAGATGGTTATGTTTCCTAACCATGAACAATGAGTTGTTATTTGATTAACGGGATCACATCATTAAGAGAATGATCTGATTGACATGACCCATTCCATTAGCTTAGCACCCGATCGTTTAGTATGTTGCTATTGCTTTCTTCATGACTTATACATGTTCCTATAACTATGAGATTATGCAACTCCCGTTTACCGGAGGAACACTTTGGGTACTACCAAACGTCACAACGTAACTGGGTGATTATAAAGGAGTACTACAGGTGTCTCCAAAGGTACATGTTGGGTTGGCGTATTTCGAGATTAGGTTTTGTCACTCCGATTGTCGGAGAGGTATCTCTGGGCCCTCTCGGTAATGCACATCACATAAGCCTTGCAAGCATTGCAACTAATGAGTTAGTTGCGAGATGATGTATTACAGAACGAGTAAAGAGACTTGCCGGTAACGAGATTGAACTAGGTATTGGATACCGACGATCGAATCTCGGGCAAGTAACATACCGATGACAAAGGGAACAACGTATGTTGTTATGCGGTCTGACCGATAAAGATCTTCGTAGAATATGTAGGAGCCAATATGGGCATCCAGGTCCCGCTATTGGTTATTGACCGGAGACGTGTCTCGGTCATGTCTACATTGTTCTCGAACCCGTAGGGTCCGCACGCTTAAGGTTACGATGACAGTTATATTATGAGTTTATGCATTTTGATGTACTGAAGGTTGTTCGGAGTCCCGGATGTGATCACGGACATGACGAGGAGTCTTGAAATGGTCGAGACGTAAAGATTGATATATTGGAAGCCTATGTTTGGATATCGGAAGTGTTCCGGGTGAAATCGGGATTTTACCGGAGTACCGGGAAGGTTACCGGAACCCCCCGGGAGCTAAATGGGCCATGATGGGCCTTAGTGGAAAAGAGAAGAGGCATCCCTACATGGGCTGCGCGCCTCCCCCTTCCCCTAGTCCTATTAGGACTAGGAGAGGTGGCCGGCCCCCTCTCTCTCTTTTCCCCCTCCGCGAATCCTATTCCAACTAGGATTGGGGGGGGAATCCTACTCCCAGAGGGAGTAGGACTCTCCTGGCGCGCCTCTGGCCGGCCAGCCTCCCCCCTCTAGTCCTTTATATACTGAGGCAGAGGCACCCCAGAAACACACAAGTTGATCCACGTGATCTATTCCTTAGCCGTGTGCGGTGCCCCCGGCCACCATATTCCTCGATAATACTGTAGCGGAGTTTAGGCGAAGCCTTGCTGCTGTAGTGCATCAAGATCGTCACCACGCCGTCGTGCTGACGGAACTCTTCCCCGACACTTTGCTGGATCGGAGTTCGGGATCGTCATCGAGCTGAACGTGTGCTCGAACTCGGAGGTGCCGTAGTTTCGGTACTTGATCGGTTGGATCGTGAAGACGTACGACTACTTCCTCTACGTTGTGTCATCGCTTCCGTAGTCGGTCTGCGTGGGTACGTAGACAGCACATGATCTTGCGTGTGCATAGGAATTTTTTTGAAATTACTATGAAACCCAACAGAAACTGGGAGCAATTAGCTAGAATAGCTCCATGCAGTGCATTGTTGACATAGAAATTTACAAAATATTTACGGATCTGAATGTGGCAGACCCGTTGACTAAACTTCTCTCACAAGCAAAACATGATCACACCTCGGTACTCTTTGGGTGTTAATCACATAGCGATGTGAACTAGATTATTGACTCTAGTAAACCCTTTGGGTGTTGGTCACATGTCGATGTGAACTATGGGTGTTAATCACATGGTGATGTGAACTATTGATGTTAAATCACATGGCGATGTGAACTAGATTATTGACTCTAGTGCAAGTGGGAGACTGAAGGAAATATGCCCTAGAGGCAATAATAAAGCTATTATTTATTTCCTTATATCATGATAAATGTTTATTAATCATGATAGAATTGTATTAACCGGAAACATAATACATGTGTGAATACATAGACAAACAAAGTGTCACTAGTATGCCTCTACTTGACTAGCTCGTTAATCGAAGATCGTTATGTTTCCTAACCATAGACATGAGTTGTCATTTGATTAATGGGATCACATCATTAGGAGAATGATGTAATTGACATGACCCATTCCATTAGCTTAGCACCCAATCGTTTAGTATGTTGCTATTGCTTTCTTCATGACTTATACATGTTCCTATAACTATGAGATTATGCAACTCCCGTTTACCGGAGGAACACTTTGTGTGCTACCAAACGTCACAACATAACTGGGTGATTATAAAGGTTCTCTACAGATGTCTCCAAAGGTACATGTTGGGTTGGCGTATTTCGAGATTAGGATTTGTCGCTCCGATTGTCGGAGAGGTATCTCTGGGCCCTCTCGGTAATGCACATCACTTAAGCCTTGCAAGCAATGCAACTAATAAGTTAGTTGCAACATGATGTATTACGGAACGAGTAAAGAGACTTGCCGGTAACGAGATTCAACTAGGTATTGAGATACTGACGATCGAATCTTGGGCTCATAAACGTGTCTGGTTCGGTCTCCACTCTTTCTATCTTACAATACAAGTTCCATACAAATACCGGTTCACGGCTACGGGCCTTAAACCGGTTCTGGGCCCTGGACCTTTCCTCTCCTGTCTACATGGGCTTCAAGCATAATTAACTACGGATGAAGTTAACCCAGCCTTTCCTGGCCGGTTTACGCCCAGTAGTAATATCTCCAACAGGTATGGTTCTTAACTAATCTAGCACATTGTAACCATAATTATCAGGAAATTGATGTTGTGCAAATCAATCTTCTTACGTTACTTTTATGGGAAGTTTATGTTGCTAGAATCACAGTTTAGTTAGACAACCAGGATATGTATAACTATCGTTTTTTATAAATGGATGTTAAATGCATCGCTAAATCTCGCAGCATGAACGCACTATACCTTAAAGGCTATATAGTATATTGATAATGTTGTCTTTCTTTCCCCCTTATGTTGCTTGCATTTCATTTATCCTTCTTCACAGCACGTAACCACTCTTCCACAATTACAAAAGTTGAATTTGGCATGCTTGTGGGTCCACTAGGTCAGATATGTTATTAGTCAATATAAACCGTAGATTCGGGCCAGCGTAGCTGCAACAATTTACCCCAACGAGTGGTGTTTTGTGCAAAGGTAACGAATAGTTGTGGATTTGTGCAATGACTGCCCGGCTGATTGGTATTTTGTGTGGAAACTCTAAAAAGACTTGTATTTAAAAACAAAGGGAGTAGAAACATAAAAAACAGATGATGAAGTATTGCTACATCCTCGCCGCTGTTAAATATTACTAGTATTTATTTGCATCAACTTACCATGCATGACGAACACAATTAGGTCTTAAAATATACACCAGCTAGACATTGAATGATCTATAACGCACGTACCGGTATGGAAACAACATAATGCGTGGAATAAAAATGCAATATTCCCGTGGAATATGCCATTCACCACATTAGTGGAGTATTTCACTAGACACAAATCTTGCAGTTATGGCAATATCGTCAATCTCCATTATTCTCTTTCCATAATTTCATTATCTATTTTCTGGAAGATAATTTCTTTCTTTCGCATCCAAGCAAATATTCTATGGCCTATATAAACTCACCCTTCCTCTATCGCCCATGCACCCTGGCCTCTCCACGACCAAGAGACCAAGGACGTACTGCTTGACTATCTTCACCTTCACGGCAAGGTAACCATGCATGCAAGAACCCAAGCTAGACCTCGTTGCAATCTATCGTGGCCGAAACGTTTATCTTTATCTTTTGATAGGAGTATTTGTCATGTGCATGCCTCTGTAACTTATCCATGAATAAGCTTTCTAATCTGGCCTCCACTTATTTAGTTAATTTTGACGACCATATATTCTTGGCCTCAATCTAATCTAATTTAGGCGCCACACGGCAATGCGTGGTTAATTCTTCCACTCATTTGATTTTGTTGTCATTCTCTGTCATTGGCATATAGTATAGATCGATCAGATGGGTTATTTTTAATGGAACAGATGAACCCCACGTTAGGGTGTTCATTCTCTTGATCATGTAATAGATTGCATTTTGTTGGTTGAATAAGCAGTGTTTTGCACATACTAGTTTTTATCTGCACCATGTAGTGGTTTTTATTCATATTTACAGTTTTGCTAAACCACATCTAGATGTGCCATAAGTATTGCACATCTAAATCCTATATCATTGATTTTATGTTGAGATTCGTGTGGATATTTTATTTTTCTTTTTCTCTTCATGCTTGATTCACTCACTTAGATGTGCAATAAGTTGGGCACATCTAAATGTGCCCTAGACATTCCCTCATATTTATCAGTTGGCATTCCTACACATGCATAATAATGTTTTCAACATAATTTAGTATAGATTTTGACTGTTTGTATTTAGCATTCCAACTATTTTGTAAGTCGAATTTATGACCTAATAACTAGGGATATTGGTGGTCTACAGGTACAGAATAGACGAGAGTAAGAGATGGACGTTACTTTTGAGGCCCGGAACGGCTCCTTCACCCTAGAGGTGTGGTACTTTGCGACGGTGAAGCAGATGAAGGAGATGATCTACAAACGCTACCGCCACTTCCCGGTAAAGGCACAGCGGCTTGTCTTCCAGGGCAAGGAGCTTGAAGATGACCGCAATACCAAGCACTACGGTATCATCCAGGGGTCACGCATCCGTCTCGACCTGCCTGAAAGCTTGACCATGTATCCTTTGTGATTTGTGCGTGCGTTTCGTCTTGTCGGCAAGCAAGGAGGAAGGACCAGATCGATACACAGGAATATTATTTAATAACTTCTCGATTTTAGGCATGCAAGTATGTACTCTCTCGTTTCTAAATATAAGACTTTTTGAAGATTGCACTATGAATATGCATTTTGACATATTTTAGAGTATAAATTTACTTATTTTGCTCCGTATCTTACATCTTATATTATAATATTAAGAAGTTGATCCCCACTACTATCAATTCTCTCAACACGCAGCCCGTCCACATCATCATCTAGCCACCTCAGCAATTTTCAACCACGTTACTTCATCTCTTCGTTATTTTTTTTCTTCTCCTCGCTCACGTAGCATCATTTGCTGGCGTATTCCCCCGATGGTTTTTTACCAGCGGGTCGCGTCACCATCCACTATGTACTTTTAGTTAATTCCCACTATCCCACATGTTCTATAAGATTAATGAGGAGGCATTTGAGCGGTCGGCCGGTGTAGTTACGTCACCCATATTCAGGAGCCTATCCCTATGGTTCCTTCATCTTCCCCGAATCAGTATATCTCCACATAATTTGCCTTCAAGTACTCGCCCCGATGTACTTCACGAGCCCGACTTCTCCCTAGCGGCATCCGTATATGGAGATGTGGCGGTGGCTCGAGGGAATCGGGCGGCCGAGGCCTCGTGACGACGGGGCAGTTCCCTCACCTTACAGAAAATCGAGCATGCTCTTCCTCACTCCCCTGTCGAGACTTGTGGCGGCTACGGAGCGTGGGTAACATCAGCAGCGAATGGAGAGCTGCAGGCTGCAGCACCAGATCGAGGTGAATCCATCTCCGGCATCTCTCTCTCCCTCTGTGTGTGTGTGTGTTTGTGTGTGTGTGTGTGTGTGTCTAGATCTCTCTAGATGGTGTGTGTGCTCCGTGCCGGCCATGTGTGCGACCGGGAACGAACAGCAAACCTAGGTGGATGTGACTGGATGGCTGGAGGCCTTCGCCGCCCACCCACACAATAGCACCACCTCCCGCGTCGTCTCCAAGTCCGTTTCCTGCAGATTAGTTCTTCTTATGTCTGTTGGTATTAGTTAGTTCGTCACTTCATCATCAGGCCATCAGTCATCACTACAGATGAAGCAAGGACGAGCATTCAGCTTTACTTTCCACAACTACTGATCCCACCGCGCAAGTCATACGGTGCCTTGCATCTGTGATATGATTGATCAGATCTGATTTATGTACTCAATTTGGCTGGTTTCTTCAAACTGTTTGTTGCAGGAATTGTCAGAATGGAATGCGAAATACTGGGACAAGTTTGGGTTTGTCTTCATGATATGCGCGTCCAAAAGGACCGCCCATGAGGTCTTAGCCGAGCTTAAGTTCTGCATATGTCCATTCGAGTAGTTGGTTTCTGTAATTGACGACATGTATGCCTGTTTGGGTTGTCATCTCAACAATCCTTCCAACAGTACTTGGATATCCTTGCCTTAAATTCCAATATGTGGTTTCTGTAATCGATCGTGTATGCCTGTTTGGAAAATCTCAACAATCCTTGCAGCAGTAATGCGTTTTTTTGGCGTGTGTGTTGTTCGCTGGATGGGTGAGCATGCGTGTGTATTGTGTACCATCCGGGTGTGCGTGCGATGCACCGGCGGGTTGTGCTGGTGCTAATCCTGTCTCCCAGTTGATTCCAAGGGCACTGTACTAATCCTTCTCTTTTGATAGCAGGTACACAAAAGTGGGGCCATGACCGAGCTAGGCGGCGGTGGACTAGACAATTTCTCTCTGTTAATTCCATCTCTCTCTCTCTCTCTCTCAATAAGTTTCTCTCTCTACTCTCTGTGTTAACACACTCCCCCCTCCCCCGGCGGAAAAAAACACTCTATGAAGAATCAACCAATTGTGAATTTCAGACTTTGAGTGAAAGCAACGTGTTCAGTGAGATGCCTGACTCTATCCTACTGATGCATTAATCTATGTAATTGAGCTATTTTTGGCTCTCGAAGTGAGTGATCAAGTTGCATAATGACAGTTTTTTTTCTGTAGTGTTATGTTATTATCCAATGCACAGAATTTGTCAGAAGAGGAAGCTTCCTGGTGCAGGTACAACTAAACACTATATATATTTAGAAGGAGCTCTTTTACGGTGATTGGAGAGTTACGACTCGTAATTTTATGTAACTCCACCTCTGAATTTTTCTAGCCGTTAGATCTAGGAAAATCATTTAAAGATTTACTTTTTTATAGAAAGGGTATAATAGTCTCTGTAATTTTTTGGCCGACCTGATTCTCTCATTTTCCGTTTTTCCTCCAATCACCGTAAAAGAGCTCCAATCGCCTAGTTAGTCCCTGCAGCCGGCTCCTCACTCCCCGGCGGTCGGGACTGGGATCCGGTGGTCTCCTGGAACGGCGAGAGGGTCAGGGATTGTGACTTTGACGTAGACATGTTCTAGCCGGAGGCCGACTCGTCGCACAAGCATCGTCGTATCTCGCCGCCCCTGTGACGACAACGGCGGCGGCGGCGGCTGATGGCTTCAGCTGGGGAGGACGACGACGAGGACCTGGCCACATTCGCATCATTCGCGGGAACCTCCACCTGAACAAGGCCTCGTCGTCGTGCACTGCCGTCCTCACACGCTCGATCTTGCGTCTGCCCCCCATATCACACGGATGATGATGATCAAGGATGAGGATGCAACGCTACTTCTCGCACTACCACTCTGGTGAGTCAACTCGTGATCTGGTTCCTTCAGATTCCAATTTGGAAACGCTGATTACTATCATACATATGCGGTTATAATTTGAAAACTAGAACAAGACAACAGCATGACCTGCTCTTTTTTCCAATCACGTACTTGAATGGGTTCTCAATATGTTATTGAATTGTGAGTACAGAGACTCCAAAATTGTCATTTTAGTGCAGCTATTTCCAGATCTGATTGTTCTGAACAAGTAGTGATGCTGTAATGTTTGTGAACATGCTTACAAGTTCACTATGACATGAAGAGAAAATGTATGTCTGGTTCAATGCTCGCGCTATCTGACTGTTGCTTCTCGACAGAAACCATTAAACTTCTGTGAGCAGTTTGCAGATTCTTCATTGATGGTATTGGTATACTATTAAACTTCAGAGGTGAAGGAAAATGTGTGGTTTCAGGCTTGTTCTCGCGGCACAAAATTGAAGTCAAAGACTACCCCTTCACAAAATTGCAAGCAGGTTGATTGATAGCTGAATTATTTGAAGAGGCAAAATTAATCGTCTAATACTGTGAGAAAGGTGGATATTCAACTGTTGGCATTTATGCTTGCAGGTCTTGTTCTGCCATAAACAGCAGACGTGGTATACAAGTAAGCACCTAAGAAGCTTCTTCAGATGTTAAAATATTTGTTATCTAGACTAAATTTCTGTTTTTTGACGTGGATAAAATAATAGTAATATCGCCCCATGAATATGATTTCACCACAAAGAATTGAGATTACAAAAGGTGGAATACCATAGCAAAGAAGACACCAATATTGCTTTGCAAGCAGATGGAGCTTTTAGAGTAATTATATTTCTTTGTTGTGTAGGACATGATGGCAGCAAACTTGATGTTAAATGCATTTTGTTGACAAAGAAAAATCCTGTAGTTTCTTTGTCGCGACATCAGTTACTTTGTGTGTAATACAGTACATTTTAATTTGAATTGCATGCATGATTGTTTTAGACTGTTTCCGTATGTGAGATTGTTGGATTACTTGTGTTGCATCTTTCACCTGCCAGTCAATTTTTTTGTATTGGTGTGAATGTGGCAGCGAACTCCTCAAACACTACCACCATCGATGTATTGCTTCGTCATCAAATAGTAGCATGATGTGCCGAGAAACTAAAATGGAGAACTTCGGAGCATGTACTCAGGATCTACATGGAACAGAAGAACCGAACGACGATAATCGATATGGCCATATAGGTTGTGTATCTGGTACTGTATTAGAGAGAATGGACGGATTAATTTCCTCATGTACTCAAATATTTGTCAAATATATATATTGATGTAGGTTTTGGTGACCAACATGTTTAGCTTCTTGCATAATTAACGATGTCATACAAGTCACTATCGTACTTAAATACACATGGATTTTATGCAATATATGAGCAACTCTGATGTTGTACAACTCAATAACTATCCGATCTTAGTGGCAATGGCGGAGCTACAGCAAGGCCGGATGGGCCATGGCCCGCCCAATATTTTGAAATTTATACACAACTTTGTTTACTGTTGGGCCTTAGAACTCCGACCCACATGCTATTTCTTCCATTTTGGCCCGCCCAGCCTGCCCAGAGTTGGCCTTCAAGCTCCACCACTGCTTAGTGGTCACAACATGTCGGAATGACCCATAGTGCTGGAAGGGACTAGGCGAACGATAGTGATAATAGTAGGATAGGAGTAGGACGACTCATGCTATTAGATATTTGACCGCATGACGCGTGGAGCAGATGACCCCCAATGGTAGTTACATGTGGGACTACCTATAAAGGTAGTTGTGGTCCAAATGACCTGTAGTGCAGTTATGGATCTGGACAACCCATACTGTTAGTTATGGGTTAGTGGTAGTTGTGGGTCCGGACAACCCATACTGTTAGTTCTGGGTTTGGATGACCAGTAGTGCTAGTTGTGGGTCCGGACTATCCATTGTGCATGCTAGTTGCTGGACCGGGTGACCCATAGTGGTGCTTTTGGACCCAAACACCCCTCTCCCCTAGTGCCAATCATGTGCTCGGTCTACCTATACTGGTAGTTATGGGTTTGGACGACCAATAGTGCTAGTTGTGGGTCCAGACTATTCATTGTGCATGCTAGTTGCCGGACGAGGTGACCCATAGTGGTGCTTTTGGACCCGAACACCCCATAGTGTTAATCATGTGTGCGGTCTACCCATACCGGTAGTTATAGGTTTGGATGGTTTATAGTGCTAGTTGTGGGGTGGAACAACCCCATAGTTCTAGCCGTGGGTCCGGAAGACCCGTAATGTTAGTATTTTGTCGAGACAACATGTAGTATTAGTCAAGGGACCAAATGACCAGTTGTGCTAGTTGTATGTCAAGATTATCTGGTATGGTAGTTGTGGGTTTGGATGACCTGTTGAGTGACCCATAGTGCTAGTTGTGGGCACAAAAGTCAGACCTAAGTCGTTCAGGCTCATAAGTACCACTACAGGTCATCCGAGCCCACCAATACCACTCGTTCCCCTCTGTTATCTAGACCACCAATACCGCTACTAATTACTCTAGATCATCCGAGCAAACAAATATCGGTACCGATCACTAGTCACTTTGATCGTCCATGCAAACAAATATCACGTCCGTGCAAACAAATACCACTACGAATCACCGTGGATTGTTAGGGCCCACGCATACCATTAAGAATCACTTCAAGTCGTTCGGGCTTACAAGCCGTAGTTGTCCGAGGTCAAAAGTATTGCTCTTAGTCGAAGCTCGCAAGTACCGCCCTGAGTCATTTAGGCTCACAAATACGGATCTTGCTCGTTCAGGCTCACAAGTACCGACTTTAGTAGTTCGGGTCCGCAAATACCATTTTGAGTTGTATATACTTTATTAGGTGATTTTATTTTTTGACAACAAATCGCAGGTGATATCATTTTTTGAAGGATATTTCAGGTGATACCTACAAAATTACTGGTACACCTTTAGCCCACACGAGCAAGAAAAAAAGGACTAATCTGCACGCTATCATGTTCCAGTTCCAACCTCTTCGTAACTCACGCACCCCACCTCTCCTGAAATCCCTCGGCGCGAGGATCTGAGGCGATGATCCGGTCGAAGGAATCTGCCGCCGGCGGGAGCGGCGGCCTGGAGGTGAACGAGCTCAGCAGAGGTAAACCGCGTACCATATGAAGGAGTTCCTGCCTATGTACAATGCCTTCACACTGGTAAGTCTGTCGTCCTCTTCCTTCTTGTCTCGTCTTACCACGGTACGAGGTTTTATGCGATTCTTCAAAACGTGACCAGGCTGTTGTGTTGCTTCTGCTGAAACAAAAGAATAGTAAATTAGTAATGATCACATCAGCAGCAGATTTACATGTGCAAACCGAACAACTTATGAAAGTTGTGGCCCTGATTGTTAGGATTTTTTCCTCCTCTTTTGAGTAGATGCAAGATGGAATCTACTTTGGCTAAATGACAAAACAATGCCAAAGTTCCCGGCACTTATTGTGCTGCCAAATGTTTTTATAGCCAAATAGTGAATGCATGTTCGTCCTCACTGGGTTTGAGTTTTATTGTTGTTCTTATATAGCATTACTTGAATTTGTTATCATGGTTGTGCAGGCTGCCACATTTGAAGGGTCAAATTTACAGTAGGCAAAAATAAACTCAGTCTAAACCAAGGTCTTAGCACTGCAACACAAATAATTGTGAAAAGTTTCTATAGGTTAAGAATAGATATGTACATAACTCAGTCAAAAACAAGGAGTAGGGTTAGCTTTAATATCTTTGTTTCATCAGTCTAAATAACAAACAATTGTTCTGACACACATCCATTGATCGTGAGATGGAAACGTGCTCAACTCAAGCAGGTGTACCTCATTTTAAATTTAGTATCACTCAGGGTCAATCTTGAACTTGCTACAAGGGCGTTAGATGTACGCAAAACTCGTTTCTATA
>NC_053028.1:669509734-669562334 GCF_003073215.2 Triticum urartu
TTGTGACGTTTGGTAGCACACAAAGTGTTCCTCCGGCAAACGGGAGTTGCATAATCTCATAGTCATAGGAACATGTATAAGTCATGAAGAAAGCAATAGCAACATACTAAACGATCGGGTGCTAAGCTAATGGAATGGGTCATGTCAATCACATCATTCTCCTAATGATGTGATCCCGTTAATAAAATAACAACTCTTTTGTTCATGGTTAGGAAACATAACCATCTTCGATTAACGAGCTAGTCAAGTAGAGGCATACTAGTGACACTCTGTTTGTCTATGTATTCACACATGTATTATGTTTCCGGTTAATACAATTCTAGCATGAATAATAAACATTTACAATGATATAAGGAAATAAATAATAACTTTATTATTGCCTCTAGGGCATATTTCCTTCATGAAGCACCTGACCTGGGCTTTGGGGGTTAGAACTCGAGGCGGGGGAAGGATTTGATTGAGTACGGGAGGGAAGAAGTAAAGGCCTTGTCCCTTTATAAAGAGGGTGAATATCAAGCATCCTCCTCGTGGCCGTTTGGGACTTGCCTAAAATCTAGGAGTCATAGGCGCGGTTGGGTTACCCACGTCCGTATTGATGAGAATCCCGTAATAAGGGGAACACGATCTCTGCTTTGACAAGACGTGTCAAGAAACCGTCTCGCGTTATGTGCAGGGGCTGGTTGAAGAAAAACGGTTCACATAATTACTGGGCCGTGGCGTGATGTCATGCTGCCGAAACGTGTCCGCAGATTGGATTTGTGGAAATATTACTCTCTCTCTCTACGGTGGTATGTGGAACTTATTTTGCAGGGTCGGACACTGTCCTTGTATTCAAACTCTTTTGTGGTGTATTCGGAGGAGGAACCCACATTGCAATGCCGAAGACAACACTGCGCGCCGGACTCATCGTCATTGAAGCCTGGTTTAGGGGATACTAAGGGAGTCCTGGATTAGGGGGTCTCCAGACAGCCGGACTATATCCTTTGGCCAGACTGTTGGACTATGAAGATACAAGATTGAAGACTTCGTCCCGTGTCCGGATGGGACTCTACTTGGCGTGGAAGGCAAGCTAAGCAAAACGGATATGTATATCTCCTCTTTTGTAACCGACCTTGTGTAACCTTAGCCCCCTCCAATGTCTATATAAACCAGAGGGTTTTAGTCCGTAGGACAACATACAATCATACCATAGGCTAGCTTCTAGGGCTTAGCCTCTCTGATCTCGTGGTAGATCAACTCTTGTAATACCCATATTATCAAGTATAATCAAGCACGACGTAGGGTTTTACCTCCATCAAGAGGGCCCGAACCTGGGTAAAACATCGTGTCCCCTGCCTCCTGTTACCATCTGCCTTAGACGCACAGTTCGGGGGCCCCTACCCGAGATCC
Organism: Triticum urartu; assembly: GCF_003073215.2. Taxonomy (NCBI): domain Eukaryota; kingdom Viridiplantae; phylum Streptophyta; class Magnoliopsida; order Poales; family Poaceae; genus Triticum; species Triticum urartu. The sequence continues at coordinate 669,511,124 of NC_053028.1, forward strand.
GCCGGTTTTGACACCGACACACGTCGGTAGAACTAGTCTCGCGTAAGCGTACGCGTAATATCGGTCTGGGCCACTTCATCCAACAATGCTGCTGAATCAAGAATCAACTAGTGACGGCAAGCAATATGTATATACCCACGCCCACAACTCCTTTGTGTTCTACTCGTGCATATAACATCTACACATAAACCTGGCTCGGATGCCACTGTTGGGGAACGTAGTAATTTCAAAAAAAATCCTACGCACACGCAAGATCATGGTGATGCATAGCAACGAGAGGGGAGATTATGTCTACGTACCCTCGTAGACCGAAAGCGGAAGCGTTTATCAACGCGGTTGATGTAGTCGTACACCTTCACGATCCGTCTCGATTAAGTACCGAACGTACGGCACCTCCGCGTTCAGCACACGTTCAACTCGATGATGTCCTCGCCTTTTTGATCCAGCAAGAGGGGCGAGGTAGTAGATGAGTTCCGGAAGCATGACGGCGTGGTGATGGTGTTGGTGAAGAACAATCTCCGTAGGGCTTCGCCTAAGCACTACAAAAACTATAACGAAGGATAAACTAGAGGGGACGGGGTTGCCGGCACACGGCTTGGTGTTTCTTGATGTGTCTTGGGTGCTAGCCCTACCCCTCTATTTATATGTTGAGCCTTGGGGTCGAAACTTGGAGTAAAAGCCTCCACAAAGTCGGTTTCACCCGAAAGGCAAGAGTCCTTCTCGGACACCAGGGCCAGACGCCAGGGTTCCCGGCGTCTGGACCCAGACGCCAAGGACCCTGGAGTTTGGCCCCTGGACTCCGCAAAACTTCCTTTTATGCTTTCCAAAAACCTTGTGGGCTTTCCCCTTTGGCCCAAATAAAGTGTTCTCGTACCCAAACATTTCGGGAAACATCCGGAACCCCTTCCGGTGAATTCTGGAACCCTTCCGGAGACCAAACACTATTATCCCATATATTAAACTTTATCTCCGGACCATTCCGGAGTTCCTCGTCATGTCCGTGATCTTATCCGGAACTCCGAACAACATTCGGTTACCAACATACACAACTCATAAATACTATATCGTCAATGAACGTTAAGCGTGCGGACCCTATGGGTTCGAGAACTATGTAGACATGATCGAGACACTTCTCTGGTCAACAACCAATAGCGGAACCTGGATGCCCATATTGGTTCCTACATATTCTACGAAGATCTTTATCGGTCGATCCGCATAACAATATACGTTGTTCCCTTTGTCATCGGTATGTTACATGCCCGAAATTCAATCGTCGTTATCTCAATACCTAGTTCAATCTCGTTACCGGCAAGTCTCTTTACTCGTTCCATAATACATCATCTCGCAACTAACTTATTAGTTGCATTGCTTGCAAGGATTAAAGTGATGTGCATTACCGAGAGGGCGCAGAGATATTTCTCCGACAATCGGAGTGACATATCCTAATATCGATCTATGCCAACTCAACAAGTACCATCGGAGAGACCTGTAGAGCACCTTTATAATCACCCAGTTACGTTGTGACGTTTGGTAGCACACAAAGTGTTCCTCTGGTAATCGGGAGTTGCATAATATCATAGTCATAGGAACATGTATAAATTATGAAGAAAGCAATAGCAGTAAACGGAATGGGTCAATTCAATCACATTATTCTCTAATGATATGACCCTGTTAGTCAAATGAAAACTCATGTCTATGGCTAGGAAACTTAACCATCTTTGATTCAACGAGCTAGTCAAGTAGAGGCATACTAGTGACACTCTGTTTGTCTATGTATTCACACATGTACTAAGTTTCCGGTTAATACAATTCTAGCATGAATAATAAACATTTATCATGATATAAGGAAATAAATAATAACTTTATTATTGCCTCTAGGGCATATTTCCTTCAATAAGGTCATTCAAGTGTGCTTATTAACGCAATAGTGCATTTTTCCTATGTTTACCTAATCACATGGTTCATAAAATTGCTTTAATTATGGTGGTCTTATGATACTAAGGAGCATTAACTAATAATTATGGCGGAATTGGAGGTGGTCATGGGTTTGAAAAGATTATGGGGGTGAAGCTACACAATAAAATAGATGACTAATTATGATGTCAAAACTATGGCATCCAAGCCAAGTAGCCATGTTGCATTACACAACTAATACATTTGGGCGAAAGCACAAAATGACAGTGTTGAAAAATGAGCTCAAGTAGATAAAGATCAATATTACCTCCATTTCAAAACAGAAGTTGCTCTAAAAAGTCTGCGGTCAAACTTCCATAACTTTGACTACCATATATAAATACATAAATAAACCCATCCAAAAATAATAATAATCAATTCCTTGTCTTTTTTAAACATCAGTACAGACACAAGCGCTCATATACACGCGCATACACTCACCCCTATGAACGCACACACGCACACCCTACTCCTATGAGCACCTCCGAAAGACTGAGCCGACATATCATCTTGAGATTTACGAAGTCACCGTAGGCGCCTCGTCGTCGACGGGAACGTCTCCTCCCACTGAATGCGCATCGCCGGAAATCCTGAAATAATCCAGGAATAAATGCAGCACCAGGATTTGAACCCTGGTGGGCTAGGGATACCACAGTTTCTCTAACCATCCGACCACAGGTTGATTCGCATAATCAATTCGTTGTTAGAAACAGAGACGCATACAAAAAAAGTTTTGGTAAAAGTGGTGGCTTAGAGATTGTACCCATGCATGTCTAAAACGTTAAATGAGACAAGGTAAAATTGTTTTTTTTACTTTTTACAGCCACTTCACTAAGCATTAGAACTAATATATGTCCTCTTGATCACCATGACGATCTAAAATTATGAATTTCGATATAATGTTCATAATGACATACCTTATTTAGTTCTTATATGTTAATAGCATGTATGATCAGGCATGAAAAAGGTGAATTAAGCTACAAAATCTCATCATAAGTAAAGTACACGATTGCTAGACCCCACAAGCAAGATACTAGGATGTATTGATCTGTTGAACCTTATGATTACATAACATAGCCATTGATCAGATGAACATATATTATATAAATGGAATATTCTCAATATATCCTCATAATAAACATTATATGGTTATTGCTTTGTTAGAACATTCTTATTATTTGTACCATATGAACTAATCACGTGTTTGTTTGCTGACATCAAGCTCAATCAGGCCCACGCGGAAAGAAAATTGGTTTCTGGTTGCCTGGCCTACATCAGATTCTTGACCCGCACGAACCTTAAAGCACTCCTCAGTCAGGCCTGCTAGGAACGGACGAATCGGCCGTTCCCAACAAGCCTGGCTCGAGCGATGCAGAGGAGGGGAACGCGGTGGTGACCACCTGCGTCCACGGAGATGGCACGAGCTCACGCACGTCTCCGAAAATGCGATGGGAGGATTTTGCGTCACCGCCCACCGAATCGGTCACCATATATAGCCAGCCTCACCTCACTGCCAAACTCCCGCCACCATTTCCCCCTCTCGAGCTTTTCCTCCGGCGCTGATCAACATCGACGACCACCTCCGGCCACCGGTTGACGGCGATTCTACTCCTCCTCTTGCCTGACGTGTTCAGCGCCTCCTTCGCGGCTGGTCCGATGGCGTCTGTGAGTTCAGTCAGCCCCTTCTATCTACTAGTTCTAGCTAGATCTGTAAGCTTGTGGTAGGGTTAGATCTGTGATCATGTTGTAGCATTGTACACCGCTGATCCGTGTGAGAGTGATGTGTTGGTAGCTAGTGGTGATGGATTTGAAGCATGCTAGGAGTTGTTTCCATGCCGGCAATGATTGATAGCTAGTGGTATCTGGGACTGGGAGGTCCCTAGACCGAACGTTTGGACATTATCGGCGTCCCTACATATTATAGGATTTGAACGATTTTCTAATCCTTCCTTTTTTCTACTCCTACATTTTAGAATGATGCGAATCAATAAGGTTTTGTTTTGAAGAAGGTGGTCTAGCGGAAGAAGAAAGTTCTGGGGGGCTAGCCTAGCCCAACGAACGAGTATGATGGAAGAGGCCGGTCTGGAGACAGGACCCAAGTCCGACTCGAGGCGCAGCTCCTGGGTCTCTAGGGTTGCGCCTGGAGGTATATACGGCAGCCGCCGCAGCTTCCTCCCCTTCGTTTCAGATCCTGCGAGAGAGACAGAAAAATCCCCAATCCACCAAACCCTAGCCTACCAGGAGAGGTCGGCGACAGAGATCCTGCGATTGCCAGCGAGGAGATGCAGTTTGCCATGCCGGAGGAGCATGCGGAGGCGTTCGTCAAGGCCAGGGCAGAGCCAGAGGCGGCGATCCTCAAGGCCAAGAAGGCCAAGGCGGAGAAGGGGGCGGCGATCCTCAAGGCCAAGTCCAAGGTAGGAAAGGGGCCAGCGATCCGCAACGCCAAGGCCAAGGCGGACAAGGGGGCGGCGATCCTCAAGGCCAAGGCGGAGGCGGCGAAGGAGGCGGCGCTCATCAAGGCCAAGGCGGACAAGGGGGTGGCGATCCTCAAGGCCAAGGCGGAGGCGGCGAAGGAGGCGGCACTCATGAAGGCCAAGGCGGAGGCGGCGAAGGAGGACGGGATCATCAAGGCCAGCTGCTGCGGCTCGGACGAGGGCGATTTGCCCTACGACAAGGTGTACCAGCTGCTGCGGTGGGATATCTTTATGAAGGTGCAGGACGCTCACTTCCCTGACATGAAGTACCGGGTCTACCAGCCTGGGGAATACACCGGCGACAAGACGTCCGACTCCGATGATGAGCAGGAGTTCTACCCACTACAGGAAAATCCAGGTTTCCCATGTGTTAGCCTATAAGCCGAGTGCTTTTTTTCGGGCACCCGGCTTACGCTCCTCTAAGCCGAGTCTCAAGAAAAAAACACCCGGTAAATACGAGGAACTCGGCTTATGGTCATCTATAAGCCGAGTTTCGTAAAAAAGATCACGGCTTATATGAAACACATGGTATCTACGGGAAAAGGCACCCGGCTTACAGCACACACTCGGTAAAGACATCTGCCACGTGTCTGCAACGGTAGTGGTTGACGGCGCTGTCACGGAACAGCCTATAAGCCGTGTGTCCGAAGTAGGCACTCGGCTTATAGGACATATAAGCCGTGTGTCCGAAGCAGGCACTCGGCTTATAGGACATATAAGCCGTGTGCCCGATCAAATCACTAGGCTTAATTTTTGCGGATATTTTGCAACGAGTAACATTTGTGCGAAATTAGTTTAGGATGGTTTTCATTGCATTTATATTTACTACTTAATTAGTATTATTATTCTAACCTATTTTCTGTCGACTAGTTTTCATGGGTCTTATTTGTGAAATTATTAATTTAACGCCACTTTAATATTTTCATGACTCTTTTGATACCCTAGCGTACCCGTCACCACACTTCTAGACGTCTAAGAGGCCCCAACGCAAGATTTGGCGGCATGGCTAGCCCCCGGAAGCCGCCGGTCACAATGGTACACGCGAAGATCAATCCGCATAGAGGGAACTGTTCAGATACTTCTGCATCACCAAACATTATGAAAAATTACCATCCGTCCTATATCACATGTGCCCACGCCGTGTAAGAAAATCATGATTTTATCGCGCTCCGAGTGTTCAATAATATTCACGTCGCACCGTTATCGCAGAACGTTTACTATACCCTGTCATCACCGTTTGTGAGGGGGGCCACACCTGGAGCCGTGTGCTGCATCCTCAGACATGCCACCACCACACCTTAAGGCATGTATGAGGGCCCCGTGCAATGATCCGATGGCATTGCTACCCCCCCCCAAGGCCCCCGTCCCGCCAAACCCTGGAGCGGTTGACCAGGAGATCTAACCCTTTGACTTTCGCCGGATGGACTTTGACTAATGGACCTCACCACCCGGTTGTGGTAGGTCAGCCCATAAGAACACTTTGGAACAAGGTCCGGGCCAAACCCACCGCAAGATTCCCTCAGTGTCGACCCGACACGACCGTTTCCCCCCTCCAGGTGCCGGTGGCGGCGCCGTCCGTGAAGGGGTCACACTCCGGAGACGCGTGCCGGGTGTTGACACCCGCCACCACACCTCTAGACGTGTAAGAGGCCCCGACGCAAGATTTGGCGGCATGGCTAGCCCCCGGAGGCTGCCGGCCACAATCGTAGACACGCAAGAGCAATCCGCGTAGAGGGAAGTGTTCGGATACTTCTACATCACCAAAAAATATGAAAAATTACCATCCGTCCTATATCACATGTGCCCATGCCGTGTAAGAAAATCATGATTTTATCGCGCTCCGAGAGTCGTTACCGCAGAATGTTTACTATACTGTGTCATCGTCGTCCGTGAGGGGAGGCCACACCCCAGAGCCGCGTGTTACCTCTTCAGACATGCCACCACACCTTAAGGCATGTATGAGGGCCCCGCGCGATGCTCCCGTGGCATTCTTACCCCACAAGGCCCCTGTCCCGCCAAACCCTGCAACAGTTGACCAGGAGATCTAACCCTTTGACTTTTGCCGGACGGGCTTTGACCAATGGACCTCTCCACCCGGTTGTGGTAGGTCAGCCCATAGGAACACTTCGGAACAAGGTCTGGGCCAAACCCACCGCAAGATTCCCTCTGTGTCGACCCGACGCGTTCGTTACCCCCCTCCAGGTGCCGGCGACGGCGCCGTCCGTGAAGGGGGTTGATACGTCCATTTTGTATCATGCTTTTATATCGATATTTATCGCATTATGGACTGTTATTTCACTTTATGCCACAATACTTATGGCTATTTTCTCTTATTTTACAAGGTTTACATAAAGAGGGAGAATGCCGGCAGCTGGAATTCTGGTCTGGAAAAGGAGCAAATATTAGAGACCTATTCTGCGCAACTCCAAAAGTCCTGAAACTCCACGGAACGTCTTAAAAGAAATAAAGAAAAATCCACGCCAAAGATGAAGGCCAGGGGGCCCACACCCTTCTCACGAGGGTGGGGGCGCCCCCCCCCTAGGGCGCGCCCCCTACCTCGTGGGCCCCCTGGTGGCTCTCCGATGCCCATCTTCTTCTATATGAGGTCTTTCGATGAGAAAAAATAGAGAGGAACTTTTCAGGACGAGACTCTGCCGCCACGAGGCGGAACCTTGGTGGATCCAATCTAGAGCTCCGGCAGAGCTGTTCTGCTGGGGAAACTTCCCTCCGGGAGGGGGAAATCATCACCATCGTCATCACCAACGCTCCTCTCATCAGGAGAGGACAATCTCCATCAACATCTTCACCAGCACCATCTCATCTCCAAACCCTAGTTCATCTCTTGTATCCAATTCTTGTCTCAAAGTCTGGGATTGGTGCTAGTAGGTTGCTAGTAGTGTTGATTACTCCTTGTAGCTGATGCTAGTTGGTTTAATTGGTGGAAGATCATATGTTCAGATCCTATATGCATATTATTACCCCTCTGATTATGAACATGAATATGCTTTGTGAGTAATTATGTTCGTTCCTGAGGACAAGGGAGAAGTCTTGCTATGAGTAGTCATGTGAATTTGGTATTCGTTTGATATTTTGATAAGATGTATGTTGTCTAACCTCTAGTGGTGTTATGTGAACATCGACTACATAACACTTCACCATTATTTGGGCCTAGAGAAGGCATTGGGAAGTAATAAGTAGATGATGGGTTGCTAGAGTGATAGAAGCTTAAACCCTAGTTTATGCGTTGCTTCATAAGGGGCTGATTTGGATCCATATGTTTCATGCTATGGTTAGGTTTACCTTAATACTTTTGTTGTAGTTGCGGATTCTTGCAATAGAGGTTAATCATAAGTGGGATGCTTGTTCAAGTAAGAACAGCACCCAAGCACCGGTCCACCCACATATCAAATTATCAAAGTATCGAGTGCGAATCATATGAACGTGATGAAAACTAGCTTGACGATATTCCCATGTGTCCTCGGGAGCGCTTTTCCTATTATAAGAGTTTGTTCCGGCTTGTCCTTTGCTACAGAAGGATTGGGCCATCTTGCTGCACTTTATTTACTTTTGTTACTTGTTGCTCGTTACAACCTATCTTATCACAAAACTATCTGTTACCACTTATTTCAGTACTTGCAGAGAATACCTTGCTGAAAACCGCTTATCATTTCCTTCTGCTCCTCGTTGGGTTCGACACTCTTACTTATCGAAAGGACTACGATAGATCCCCTATACTTGTGGGTCATCAGGGGTCACACTCCGAAGACGCGTAGAGGGAAGTGTTCAGATACTTCTGCATCACCAAAAATTATGAAAAATTACCATCTGTCCTATATCACGTGTGCCCACGCCGTGTAAGATAATCATGATTTTATCGCGCTCCGAGTATCCAATAATATTCACGCCGCACTATTACCGCAGAACATTTACTATACCGTGTCATCGTTGTCCGTGAGGGGGGCACACCCCGGAGCCGCGTGCTACCTCTTCAGACATGCCACCACACCTTAAGGCATGTATGAGGGGCCCGCGCGATGCTCCGGTAGCATTGCTACCCCCAAGGCCCCCGTCCCGCCCAACCCTGTAGCGGTTGACCAGGAGATCTAACCCTTTGACTTCGCCGGACGGGCTTTGACCAATGGACCTCTCCACCCAGTTGTGGTAGGTCAGCCCATATGAACACTTCGGAACAAGGTCCGTGCCAAACCCACCGCAAGATTGCCTCCGTGTCGACCCAACGCGGCCGTTTCTCCCCCTGCAATTTCCGGCGTCGAAACACTATAGTGTAATAAATGTCTCAAAATATTCTAGGCGGGTTTGAAAAATGCGTGGGCCTGACACGTGTCATTCGATGACCTTCTTTGAGAGCACTAGAAGTTCCGAGGCCAACGGAGCAACAGGGCCCGCACTACTTTCACAAACACGACTCGTTCCCTCTCGATACCTAGAGATTACATCGGAGATGTCGTGGTTTACAAGCGGCCTCATGTGAGGCCTACTTGAAACAGACCCAAACTTTTACCACACCCTACAGGGGCCATGTGATGACACTGTGCCAGTTCTCAAGGGTTTCTAGCATTATATAATTTTCCAGGGATTTAAGCGGTTGGATCAAGCATGGAGCCAAGGTAATTTTGCCCCCCGGTGGCTGGGACTGCCCCTCCCTCGCCTGCAAAAGGCCTACGCATGTCGCAAAGACATCACATAGGATTTTATATGCCGCTTCTGGGCATGATTTCATGTGCCGCCTTGCAGATCTGCAATTTCTGGCTCCGAAACCCTAACAGTGCAATAAATGTCTCAAATATTCTAGGTGGGTCCGAAAAATACGGGGGCCTGACACGTGTCATTCGATGGCCTTCTTTGAGAGCACGAGAAGTTTCGAGGCCAACCGAGCAATAGGGCCCACACTTCCTTCACAAAACCAACTCGTTCCCTCTCGATACGTAGAGACTACATCGGAGATGGTGTGGTTTACAAGCGGCCACATGTGAGGTCTACTTGAAACACGCCCAAACTTTTACCAGAATATTGACCGATATTTTAAAGAGTGGAAATAAAAACAATGAAATAAAAATAGAATAAGAATACAATAAAAAGAAAACTAAAATAAGTATCATAAAAATACAATAAAATGAAACACATAAATTATTAAAAGTAAAATTAATAAAATTTTTGTATTGAAATAAAAAAATAAAAAAAATTATAAACCGTGTGTTTTTTCCTATGGCACTAGGCTTACCCTTCTGCACCAGGCTTATGAGTGAGCGCAGGACTTAGCGAAAATAGACGCACGAAGACCTCATTTTGGCCCAAATCGACCCGCCCACTATCTCTTCCCCGCGCCTCCCCTATCTCAACCCCGCGCCCTCCCCTGTCTCCCCCCACGCGCCGCTCCTCTCCTCGCGCGGCCGCCCACCCTCCATCCATCGTCCGCCTCGCCATCACCCCGCCCGGCGCCGCCCTCTCCTCGGCGCACAGACCCCCCGCCTCCTCTCCATCCTCGGGCATGGGGAGCCCCGAGCGGGCCCTCCCATCGGCACCGCCGCCCCTCCCCGTTCGCTAGGGTTCAGGCTGTCCGGCCATCTCCGCTGCCCCACCCTCCCTCCGCCGGCGCACAGATCCCCCCCTGTCTCAACCCCGCGCCCTCCCCTGTCTCCCCCCACGCGCCGCTCCTCTCCTCGCGCCGCCGCCCACCCTCCATCCACCGGCCGCCTCGCCGTCACCCCGCCCGGCGCCGCCCTCTCCTCGGCGCACAGATCCCCCCGCCTCCTCTCCATCCCCGAGCATGGGGAGCCCCGAGCCGGCCCTCCCATCGGCCGCCGCCCCTCCCCGTTCGCTAGGGTTCAGGCCGTCCGGCCATCTCCGCTGCCCCACCCTCCCTCCGCCGGCGCACAGATCCCCCCCGCTCAACCCCCGCCCCCGTCTCCCCCCACCGCGCCGCTCCTCTCCTCGCGCCGCCGCCCACCCTCCATCCACCGGCCGCCTCGCCGTCACCCCGCCCGGCGCCGCCCTCTCCTCGGCGCACAGATCCCCCCGCCTCCTCTCCATCCCCGAGCATGGGGAGCCCCGAGCCGGCCCTCCCATCGGCGCCGCCGCCCCTCCCCGTTCGCTAGGGTTCAGGCGTCCGGCCATCTCCGCTGCCCCACCCTCCCTCCGCCGCGACAGATCCCCCCTGTCTCACCCCGCGCCCTCCCCTGTCTCCCCCCACGCGCCGCTCCTCTCCTCGCGCCGCCGCCCACCCTCCATCCACCGGCCGCCTCGCCGTCACCCCGCCCGGCGCCGCCCTCTCCTCGGCGCACAGATCCCCCCGCCTCCTCTCCATCCCCGAGCATGGGGAGCCCCGAGCCGGCCCTCCCATCGGCGCCGCCGCCCCTCCCCGTTCGCTAGGGTTCAGGGTCCGGCCATCTCCGCTGCCCCACCCTCCCTCCGCCGCGCACAGATCCCCCCGCCACCCCCCCCCTGTCTCCCCCCACGCGCCGCTCCTCTCCTCGCGCCGCCGCCCACCCTCCATCCACCGGCCGCCTCGCCGTCACCCCGCCCGGCGCCGCCCTCTCCTCGGCGCACAGATCCCCCCGCCTCCTCTCCATCCCCGAGCATGGGGAGCCCCGAGCCGGCCCTCCCATCGGCGCCGCCGCCCCTCCCCGTTCGCTAGGGTTCAGGCGTCCGGCCATCTCCGCTGCCCCACCCCTCCCCGCGCCAGATCCCCCCTGCTCAACCCCGCGCCCTCCCCTGTCTCCCCCCACGCGCCGCTCCTCTCCTCGCGCCGCCGCCCACCCTCCATCCACCGGCCGCCTCGCCGTCACCCCGCCCGGCGCCGCCCTCTCCTCGGCGCACAGACCCCCCGCCTCCTCTCCATCCCCGAGCATGGGGAGCCCCGAGCCGGCCCTCCCATCGGCGCCGCCGCCCCTCCCCGTTCGCTAGGGTTCAGGCCGTCCGGCCATCTCCGCTGCCCCACCCTCCCTCCGCCGGCGCACAGATCCCCCCCCCCCCCCGCCCCCTCCCCGAGCATTGGGAGCCCCGAGCTGGCCCTCCCATCGGCGCCGCCGCCTCTCCCTGTTCGATAGGGTTGAGGTTGTCCGGCCATCTCGGCTGCCCCACCCTTCCTCCGCCGGCAGGTCCCTCTCTCTCTCTCTCTCTCTCTCTCTCTGACAGCACCTTTCTCTGTTGACCAGGGCCCGGCTCCTCAGGCGGCAAGGTGCTCCAGCGTGCCCCTGCTGATCTCCTGCTCGTGGAACAACTGCATCAGCAGGAACACATGCTGCATCTGGTTTTGGTTCCCCTCCCTCCCACAATTGCATCTTCAGAACACCTGCATCACACACATACACACAGTGCTCAGGGTTCATAAAAGGGGAACACGGCACCCCGCACACACCGCCGACCGAATTCCCACCGTACTGCCTGGGCAGCGCTGTCGCCGTCGTGTGTGGGGAAACCAGCACTGTACCAAGGTCAAGTGCACCGAGCTCGTCCATTGTGGTTTAGACCAGCTTTTGCCTTTCCTTGAATTCTCTTGTTCATATTTATGCATGTTTCCTGATTCCCCTTTTCTCATCTGTGATGTGATGCTCATACGAAAAGGAAGAGTAAGAAGAAATCTATGAAAGATGGTAAATTGGCAATAGAAGAACATGTAGGTGTAGATGCTGGTTGATGCTGGCACTTGGACTCTTATCTCAGAGTAAATTAGCTTCAGATATCAGAATAGTACACTGGTTCAGAAATCAGAATAACTACTATCTGGGTGCAACTTGCTGGCAGGGCAGTTAAATTAGATATCTTATTTTTCATTGTATCTTGCTTATTACTTTTACAAATTAGTGTTCAAGACAATCTTCTGTTGTTGCATTCCACCAAGTTAGCTTACAGCCGAAGATAGTTTATCCAATCCAAATGATGTAGGTCGAACAAAACTTATGGCTGGGGTAAAAATATTTGTGGTGATCAGCATCTTCCTCTCGCTTCGCTGTTAAGATGTCAACGCGGCGCTACGCAACGGATGATTTATACTACTACCATGTTTTTTATGTTGGGTCTGAGAAACTAGAGAATTCATGCCTCTTTGCCATGCCAAGAGTATTCTAGGGATTTCTTATGAATATACTGTATGTAATATGGGATGGCTATTTTGATTAAGAGATCAATTTTTATGCAGGTTTATCTACACACTTCTCAGCCTGGGAATCATCATGTGCTTGCTGACCTGCTCGGGCCACATCGCCGCTGAAACTGCAAACAGCCCCTGCCTGTCTTGTGTATCCTTGGAAGCGTCTGATACTAGGAGTTGCGTTAGCCTATTTAAGTGTGCTTACATGGCAGCTGCTACTGGTTTAGCAAAATTCCTCAAAGCCTTTTGCGTTGTCACATAAAGACCAAACCTTGCGTGCTTTTTTCCAGATATATCCATTTCAAAAATATAAATGATATTTCAAAAAGAGGGTCATGTCTCTAGCAGTTAAGTTTTGAACTGGAATTGTTGACTGCTAATAATAGTTTGCTGAAACCGTAAGTCCCAGTTATGTTCTTGGAGCTCTGTGACCTTAGATGTACTGTGTCTTGGTGATATGGACTATTTTGCCTTAACCTGCCATGTATGTAGCACGTGATCTTTGTATTCTTGCTTGTGATACTGGAAGCTGCAATCGCCGCCGATGTATTTCTGAATAGCTACTGGGAGGAGGTAAGGAGCACTTCAGCTGCTATATACTTGATATTTCTGTGTGTATTTTAGAACCAAAATAAGGTCTCTTTTGTCGCCAATTTTTTTGCTGGAATGGAAGTCGTCTTAAGAACAAAATGAAATTATGACTGGTCGAACCTGAGAAAGTTTACTTCTAAAATATATCCATATGTCGTCTTAAGAACAAAATGAAATTATGTCTGCTTGAACCTGAGAAAGTTTCCTTCTAAAAATATGCCCATATGTAGTTTGCCAGGTATGGCCTTTTCTTTTCACGTAGTATGAGAAATACATGCAGTGCTCTACTTAAGATATTCTCTTCAAAATGACATCTCTAAAATTACTTGATCGCAGATCATTATTCAGACATGTTTGTTGCATATTTTTCCTTTTTATTTTTCACCCTTGCATCGAGTGGCTTATTTATCAGGTCTGTTTTATGTTATTTTCTCTGTTCCAATATAAATATTCATTTTAAAGGTTCGCTTCATGGTGTTCTAATTTGGGATTTCTTGCCCTACTTTAGGCAGTACCTCCATCAAAATTAGAAAGACATTTTAGTAATGTTGTGTTTTTTGGGCCATGCTTGTGGATATACTCACTCTGTTCCTAAATATAAGCCTTTTAGAGATTCCATGCAATTTATAAATTATAATTTCAGTGATGTCTCATCCTTCTCATTTGCTATCCAGTTTTTTCTTAGAGCAATGGTCTTATGATTCTGTTTGTATCTAATGCCATTTTCTATGTTTTTCTTACTTATTTTCAGGACAAATCCCACCAGACTTGGCTCTAATTGAAGTTATCATAAGAGTAAGCAATCAGCACTTGTTGTTCTGTTTTCTGATTCTATTGAGAAAGCTCAAAATTTGCAGTGTAAGATCAAACTTTTGCTCGCAGAATATTGAATGTGCGCTAAAAAGTATGTAGATTCACTCATGAGGGCAGAATCCTGTGAATTTCTTTTGAATCAATTGCTCAATTAGGAATAATAACATACATGATTTACACATGTGTGGACTTGGAACTTATGATTCTTTTGTTTGCGAACTATTGTTGCATATGTACGCATGTGTGGACTTTCGTTGGATATATATTGCTTGCTGGATCTATATATTGCTGGATATATATTGTTGGTCATTTTGCTTGCTGGATATATATTGTTGGTCATTTTGTTTGCTGGATCAATATATTGCTGGATATATATTGTTGGTCATTTTGCTTGCTGGATCGATCAATATATTGCTGGATATATAAGCCATCTTGCTGCTGCTCGCTGAAGCATGCAGGAAAAAAATATGCTATTTGTCATATAAACCGTGTGTCCCAGGGACATGACACCCGGCTTATAGGCATATTATGCCACGGGGAGCTGTATAAGCCGAGTGTTCCAGATGCATGCACCCGGCTTATAGGATATGTTTAACAGTGGATGTCCTATAAGCCGTGTACAAAGGCACCCGGCTTATATTTAAACCATGCAGCTCGTGCAGACACAAGGTTTATATTTAAACCGTGTGGCTCCCTTAGGCACTCAGTTTATATTTAAACAGTGCGGCTTTGTTAGGCACTCGGTTTATATTTAAACCGTGTAGCGCTCGAGGGCACTCGGTTTATACTGACGGTGACACGTGGCCGTTATCTCCCGGCTGCCGTCATGTTATTTTAGTAAGTCGAGAGCCTTGTATAAACACACGGCTTATAAGTAAACCGAGTGTTTTCCCACTGGCACTCGGCTTATAGCGTATAAGCCGATCAAGTGTAAACCGTGTCATATAAGCCGGGAGTTTGACTCGGCTTATATATAAACCGAGTTTATATCGACATAAGCCGAGTTCTTTGGGTACACGGCTTTAAAGTTCTTTGGGTACCGCCGCAAGTTTGAGGAGGCTGGGCATGTTTGGGTGTGAGATTATTGCTCTTGTAATTCGACTGGGATGAAAGGAGGTTCACCAATGCTATCTATATTAACAGTGGTCGATCGATCCGGAGGACATCTATGTTAGCGATCCACCACCTATCTGTGTGTGTGTGTGCGCGCGCGCGCGCGTGTGTGTGTGTGTGTGTGTGTGTGATCTTAGTATTATATAAGTTAAGAGAAGCCCATGAACCAATGGCAATGACATATATCTACTATTAGTATTATCATCATAACTAAAGTATGCTATCCTGGAAGTTGTCTGATATTTAATTATCTCTGCTGGCTTCAGATTTGCCACCTTTTGGTCGCCTTGGCACAAGCTTTCTGTTGATTGATTTTTTTAATTTTTTTATTTTTGGTTCTCTGCATGTATATGAGTGTGAGACTTTCCTGCTATAGTTTGTACCTTGTAAATTTCCCTACAGATTTCAGGGTTAGTAAAAGTCGTGAAAATTGCACACCTCAGAAATGCTGAATCTTCTTGGGATGTAGATGGCTCTCTTATCTTATTAATTTTCCAATTGCTCTCTTATGTCCTGGACGCTCACCTTGTTTCTCACGGTTATTGAAGATTTGACACTCAATCATTCTCATGGTCACCACTGCTTGTTTCATTGGCTTTGGTTATGTAACAACAGAGGTGTCTGTTGGATCTTTTGTTCGTTGGTTCTTTACTTCTGCATGTTGAGTTGTTGAGCCAGCATCGTTCCTCCTACTGTATGCAACTTTCAGGACTTGGTAGCTTGGAAGCAAAACATGTTGCTTCTTTAGTTCAGCTGCTCTTTCGCATGTTGCTCCAGCATCATTCCTTGTACTGTATGCAATTTTTATGACTTGCAGCGTGGAGCTTTTGCTATTTGCCCAGCTGGTTACTATTAACTGTAGGTGGTTCATCTCCATTCTTACATCTGGTTATGGTTTTGTAACTGCCATCACAACTTCGTCTCGTTTGTAGGGGATAAAAGAAGGCTGGTATGATGGGGCTAGCTTTGGTTTTGCTGTACTCCTTGTTCTTCTTACTGGTATGTACTGTCACCACAAGCATCTTTTGTGTTAATGGCTATTTCTGTGAGCAATTATAATAATATCAAGATTTAGAAGCGTCTGTTCTTTTAACTGGCACTCGTTGGTGTCTAAATTCCTTGACAGTGTAGATCATCAGTTCCTAATAAGAAGTGTTTCACAGCATGTATTTCTGAAACTAAAGAGTTACTCCCGTCGTCCAATAATATAAGAAGTTGCATTATGGGACAGAGGGAGTATCTTAATTAAGACATGTTACTTGGCATTCTTCATGGCGCACAGCATTGTCCAGCTACCAGTGACTACAAGCAAATGTTGCAGCTCGTAAACTTGAATGAGGAGAAACAAAACATCCATTTGGAGATTATTAAAATTTTAGACTTATCTTGCTATAAGTTGTTTATTCTTTCACAAGTAATGTCTCAGATGTTCTCATTCAGGTTGTGAGAAGTGGAAGGAGAATCAAGCTGTGATTTGGTTGTCCTCAAGATTGGTGACCAGGTACAAATGCATTGATCTTTGTTTTGAAATGAGTGGCTGCCAGCAGTTTAGAAATACAAGGCGCTAATCTAATTTCTTTTGTCATGTATACCTGCTGATGGAGTCTTTATTAGTGGTCACTCCTCCATAAGATGAGTCGTAGCATGACATGAGAAAGCAAAATAGTGAGTTACTCTTGTACGCTTACTTTTGCCTTTTGGAACTAGTTTAGGTGAAGTATTAAGCTGACACTGCAAGCTGGTTGTTAATTGAAGGTAAACAAAGACCAGAAGTCACCGTTTCTAATGTCAGGTTGCAAAGTCACTTATGGCGATGGTACAATGCTGATGAGTCTCTCTGTACCTACCAAATGGAGAAAAGGTATAGCTACTTTCAGCTTCTGAAACTTTTTATACTTTGTGACATGAAATAGAAGTGCAGTAACCTCAATTGTTCATATTTTTCCTGTGGGTTAATTTGATCATGGTTGAAACCATTTTACTTGATGCTAAAACTGTTGTTAATATCTGGTGATCTTGGTTGTCTATGATAGTCAAATAAAATTTTGGTGATGTTAACTTCCATGTTTTTGGAATTTAATTTATGACCATCTCATCATATACTGAAATGTGGAACTTTGGTGAGTCTTATGGTTCACATGTGTAAATCTGCTCCTGAAATTTGGTATTGGTAGAATCATTGTGGTACATTTCTCACATTTGAAGACGAGTGTCATCTTTTTCTCATACATAGTTGGCTTGCTAAGTCTCTTTTCGGCCAACCTGGGTTAGTCTGAGCTCAAGTGTAGTTGTTTTTGGGCGTTGGCGTAGCATATGTATGTGGCACTAGATATTTTGTTTAATATAGACGGTCATAAGTCATAACAGAGGGCAAGCTAGTGAGGTATGTATTGCAATAGAACATTAATCATGGGGAATCTACTGTATATTGCCCAGGTGCAACAGGTGATGGGGAGGTCTTCACCGAACGATAAACTTTTACTTGGTTTGGCACAAACGATGCCCCGGCACTGCATGAGGTTTGTGAATTACTAATCTTCATTTTGTTTTGCATCAAGTTGTGAAGCAACCTTCTTGACATATTCAAGAATCATCACCATAACTAGGCGTCACACTACACTGTGCAGCATCTAACTGACATGCGTTATACATCTAACCAACGTCGTACCCCAGACTGTTTTAAAAATTACCAAATCAGTATGCAACGTCTAAAAGGTAGGCGCTACACTATACAGTGTAACGCCTAGCACCTAAGGCCTGCATATAGAGGCGGACCCATGTAGGGCCTACCGGTGTCACAGGACACCGGGTAAATTTTCTGGTTACCTTAGATGCATAGGCCAGGTACTAGGGTGACACCGGTAAAATTGGTCGAGGGACACCGGCTAAGCCAACGACGGCGCACTGGAGAAGCGGCCCAATCGGCTACGCGGTTACGGACTCACGCGGAGGCACATGATCGGATTCATCGTTGATCAATCAGATTAGTTAATTGTACGTGGGTGTTCAGTGTGTTGGTTTCTCGGCTCCTCCTGCACCGATTAGTCGCAGCGTCGCCCTCGCCCGGTTGCCCGCTCGGCCATTTACCATCGAAGCTTGGCGGCGTATCAGACGTCGCCCTAGTCCACTCACCAGTCACCAGTCAGCTGGAGACCAAAAAAATCCGGCAAGGCAACTCACCATTTTCTATTTGCTCAAACCTTTGTTTTCCAAACACATAAATTATGTGCTAGTGTTTTGAATTATAAGTTGGTTACAATTGAGAATTGGATTACCATGTTTATAAATTTTTGGCAAATATTCACATCCAATTGAGAGTTGCTTTAATGTGTTTCTCAAAAAATAATATACAATGACCCATATCTGCTTGATAATTGGATTAATGTATTTTTTTTCAAATTATGTGATGACTGGCGGTTTTCTAATTTTCTAGATAAAATTTTGGTTCATTCTTGTCTATTTTACTGCCGAATTTTTAGTTGCGTCAAGTATGTTATAATTAGGACCCCAATAACACCCGAATGTTCAGGATTTGATCATGACAAATCAAATGTTTTCGATGAAAATTTTAGTGATGCGAGGATGGCAATTTAAGCTGGCAAGCATGACAACTCCGTGCTCAGTGTATTTTTGGCCAAAAAAGTGCCGTGCTTGACAACTAAGATTGCCATCGAAAACGTTCGATTTGTCATGGTATAATCGCGAATATTCGGGATTTATCATTCCTGTACAATTATTCATAGTATTGCTTGTGGATCACATGCACATGTATGTGATGTACACGTGGACACTGGGACATTTTTGTCCTGGGTCCGCCCCTGCCTGCACACTCAACTCACATACTGCAATCGATCGATTGGAGTTGGACGTAGCGGTCTATGTTGCCTTGTAGTGTTATTAAGCCAACACGTATGCTATCAACAAATGATACATGGTCGGAGCTAAACTATCGTCAAGGCGTCCTTAAACGCATGCACTTTTCAGGGGAGCACATGCGCTGCAACATCATCAGGATAACTGAACACAGTGACGGCACATGGCGAGGCAGTCAACAAATGCTAGTCAAACTCAGGAGATGCACTTGCCCCACGGCCATGGGTGTTTCACGGCAAATTCTGCTATTAGGCGTTGCATACTGATTTAGCAATTTTTGAACAGTTTGGGGTATGACATGTGTTAGTCAGGCGCTGCACAGTGCAGTATGGCGCCTAGCTGTCGGGCGCTACACAAAAAGATTAGCTAGATGGAATTTTTTCGTCAATAGTTCACTTTGTAAATTCTTTTCATTCATAGGTCAAATTTATCGTTTTTGCCGCGGCTCCACGCGGGCTCCGTGCGCGGCCACAAACTTGGGGCCAAAGATGAGGGCATGTGTGGGACACACGTCGGAATCTGAAGGCAGACTTCAGCAACACCCGCAAGAGTGTCTCAAAGATCACATCGTCTGGTTGGTAACGGCTGAATGGCTGATGCTTTAATTTGGATTAATTGGAGTGCATGCATGCTTGGCCACTAGATGAGTAGGAACATTACATGCATTGGTAAGTTTCTTTGGGCATGTTTGGTTCCCTATTTAGCTACAGGCTGCATTGCATGGGGATCCTGGATGAACATGGTCTGGTTGGGCTGATGCAAGGATGAGTAGAGATGGGTGTTTGGTTAACTTGCATGATATTGCTGCACCACGTGGGTTCTTCTGAATTTATTTGGGCTTGCCTGGTCATTGTTTGCTAGCTACTACAGCGACAGAGGACATGGCTAGCAGCCTAGCACGTAATACAGCGCAGCCGCCAGTCATGGCCAAAACTACACTGCTTCATTAGCTATCTCGCATACTTGAACTGAAACAGACGAGATGGATCGATGGAGTTGCGCAGACCCGACCGATGTTGCGGGGAGTCATCGTGCAAATGCATCGATCGTTTTCTTCAGTAAGGTACGCGATGACAAGTAGTGCGGGGCGACGAGATCTGAAGCTTGGCGGCTCCATACGGCGGGATCCGGCATGCGGCGGCGCAAGTCAGCAGGAACTGGCGTGCGGCGCTTGGTCGAGGAGGGTGGCGGCGGCGCTTGGTGAGGACAGCGGCCTTTAAATTAGAAAACAGAAAAGAATTAAGATGAGCCATCTAAATCGGAAAGAAGAGAATATTATACTACTCCAAACACCTCTTTTCTTATTAAGTTTAAAAAAAAAGAGAATGACCCCCGGACTCTGCATCTGGGAGATGCATACGGCCACTTTATTAATTATGCTCGAGGACCTTACAAAGTATTACAAACAATATTCTTGAATCCACCATCTCGGCAACATATGCCGCTACTCTTATCCATATGATGAAGGGATACTAGTTGGGCCACTATCCAAACCACTCACCTAAACCTAATATCAAAAGCAGGAAGCCCCAGCCGAGCCACATACCGGGTCTGGGGCACAATCCGGTCAGACACACTCTTGTGTCGTCTCAGCCATCTTCCACAGGTCCGTCTTCAGAATATATGCAGTCTTCTACCTTGTGTAGGCCACTCCGCTATCGACGTCACCATGACGCCAGACAGCTACCTCCTCCTGCGCGAGTCCATCTCTGCGCATCGGGTGGCGCGCCTCCACAGCGCCATGCCGCCGACCTTCGCCGCCATCAATGAGTGAGATGAAGCACCGCTCCACCACGGCATGTACTGATACAGAGCGCTAGACAGAACAGCTCAAAGGCAACAGCAGCTGCAAAGCAGCGCTAATGCCATCACCCTACACACGGCGCAGGACAAAAGCCGTTGGAGCAGCCGCAAGTGAACAAGGCCGGCACAAGCCGCCAGCCGCCACCACCAGAACCACCACTGCACACCCGCCACCACTGCTATCCCCAGACGACGCCTCCAAGAAGGAATACGATGTCGCAACGCCGTCGCCGCCCAACCAGGGGACCAAGGTCTTCACCACTAAGCAGGGGGCAGGATGAGGAGGAGGGGAACCTCACCGAAGCCTCCAAGGAGGGGATCGGCGCCAAAGGCGTCGACTTCGCTGTGGCCGCCGCGCTGGCCAAGGGGTTACCCCGGTTCCAACTCACAACCTCGAATTCCCAACCACCCGAGCCGAAGGACAGCACCAAGAGGGACGCCGGCCACCGGAATCAGAAGGGGATCGAGCAGATCGGGCAAGATGGGGCGGGCCTTCTCCACAAGACGCCGATGCGGTCCGCGAGGAGACCACCGCGTTGCGACCCACGCCCGCTGCCCCTTTGCTACCCACGCAGCCAAGAGAACAACCATCCAGCGCCCACCGGCGCCACCTGCCGAGGGATCCACGCCGGGCACACCATCCGGGGCCGCTGCCCCGGTGCCCTAGGCCCTCCACGAGATGCAGGGCAGCCAGATTCCCGCCGCCACCATCATAGATGACGCGCGTGCGAGCCGGGGGCGCACCTCAGGTGGCGGCGGAGTGGAAGGAGGAGTGGGGAAGGGGGGTGGCGGCGCTAGGGTTGGGAACCCTCGAGTCGCCTCAGAGAGACGACGCGAGGGAGTACCCTCGAATCTAGTATCTCTTGACATGCATGTATGAATCTAGTATCTCTTTTCTTATTAAGTACATACCACAAAAGCAAATTTGTATTGAATGAATGAATGACGATAAAACTAATTCCTCTCTAAAGAGCCGTTGGTCAAGTTTGTCCGCCGCGACGGCCGGCGTGCCTCAACTAGCGATGACGTCAGTCATCACCATGGAATGGCATGCTTCAACTCACGAGAAAAGTAATGGTTTTAGCAAGAATTTATAGCGTGGGTACGCCTAGCTAGCTAGCTTGGCAATATAGTAGCGAGCATTGAAAAAACGAGCCGCGACGGGACATAGTATTAAGCTCAAGTTGGTTGATTATATTTCTAGCTAGTACAACCGTAGTTTAATTAGACACTGGTTATTTTTCTATTAAATTCATCATTGCAATATCATTACTATATAATCTTTCTGGGTGTGTCTATGTCACATCTAGATGTGCTCTAATTATTGCACATCTAAATGAGTGAATCATGCATAAAAGAGAAAAAGAAAAAAAAGAAAATACTCACACGAATCTCAACATAAGATCAATGACATAGAACTTAGATGTGCAATACTTATGGCACATCTAAATGCGCTTTAGCAAAACTGAATCTTTTTAGTTAAAAACTGATCTCTCTCTTTTAATATTGATGCTCTCAATGGGTCGTGCGGTCTTTGAAGAAACAAATTGGTTTCAAATTTACACGTGATAAAAAATTGTCCATATTTCACTAGCATATGGCACTGTGTAGTCCGACCAGTAGTCATTTTTCACGTGAAACAAATTGACTTTATGATTAAACAAGATAGTACAACGGACGGAACAAACTGAAATACTTGGGCTATATATATAGCTGATAAAAATAGAGGTATGTCAACTTCTCTAAAGTATATTTCGAAAATAAAGGTCGCCGATCTGGCTCATCATCTATGGATACAAAAGGTTACATCATGTCTTTGAAGTTTTCGTCTCTAGCTCCGTTCTTTGCATCTTCACATTCTTTCCTTACCAACCTCTGATGAAGCAGGCGTCAAGGACAAGGTCACTCAATCTTCTGTTCAACAGTATATCAAACGTTGTTACTTGAGGCCCACCATTTATAAAAGAGAGAAAAAGGTTTTAGCCCACAAAGCCACTGGTGAAATCTTTGGTGAGACAAAACACTCGGAGCAGCCACCGGCAAGATCTTTGTTGAGACAAAATTTTCCAAGTGCAGGTGACAAAGGCCAGCACCCAAAAGGTTGCTTGCAAATTTCAGGCGTTGTGTGCACTTCTGTGTGAGTGGATTGTAGACTTGCAATGTCGATGTTGCCGAGAACTTATCCTGCACATAGAAGAGCAGCTTTTCACCATCATGCATCTCTGTCAAAGGCATCACCCGTTCAACTCGTGAATCCGTTTCTATTGCGTACGCCTTTTCCCAGACGCCTTTGGTGGGATCATTGAGAAGCCATATGAGCCATATGTTGTTCGAGGTTCGTTGAACCACGCATAGGGTGTTATTAAGCTTGACCATACAGCTTGTTTTTGTCTTCCTTTGTGGTTTTCCATCAGATTTCGTTGGGCCCTTGATCGACACCCTCCACTCCTCACTTTCGAGATCAAAGCGGAGTACAGAGACCTCTTCCACCAGCCCTGACATGGACCCGGAAAGGAAGTGCATGACACCATTGACAGTGACCGCGGAGCTGTTGTTAGGGCTGTTGGCGGTGACTGCTTCTGGAGGGGACTGCACTTGTCTCCACTTTGCGCCATCTTGTAACGTGAGAACCTTGCAAACTTTGCTGGTGAGCCAGACGACCTTGTACGTGCGAGACGGGGCGGCACAGCCGACGTTGAGATCCCAGAAGGATTCCCTGTTCCACTGCGTAGAGATCCTCGTCACAGCCCCGGTGGGAAGATCGACGGCGTTGATGACCGACTGGACGCCAAGATAATCATTGGTGATGCAGACCGTGCCGTCGAGGCGGTAGCCGTAGGTGCAGACACCGGGCCTGTTGATAACTGTTACGACGTTGCCGTCCGTGTCCATCAGCCGCAGGTCCCTGGTGTTTTCATCGGAGGAGTAGGCAGCGAGGAAGAGGAGCAGCGGCTCGGTGTGGTCTCTGTGCGCGGCCACGAACGCCGGGCCGGTGATGAGGGCGTCCCACGCACTGGACACGCACCGGAATCTGCAAGCCGACTTCACCGGCACCCGTGAGAGTATCTCGAAGACCACATCTTCTGGTAACGGCGGCAGCATCGTCAGCCGATGCTAAAAACACCCGTGAGTTGTTGAGGAGGGATCGAGAGAAGGATTGCGTTCGGGTTGGATAAACTCTTATGCCGTATAAATGTCAGGTCATATTCTGGAGATTAGGAACTCGAACATATCACGACTTGTCATTAGACCTTCAAAAGGACTGTGGCTACGTAGGACAGCCCACACGTGATGGACACGTACGCCTCTCCGTCGATCCGGACTGTAGGAAACAGACTTGGAGTACAGTCCGACTCCTTTTCAAGGTCTAATTCTATACATGCAATATATTGTCCTGCCATCTATAACCACGACCCCACGATCACGATCAATGGTGTCATGCACTTCCTTTGTCACTCGCACGTGGACGAGGACTATCACCATATACTCCGGCTTGATCTTGAAAGTGAGGAATGGAGGCCGTCGATCAAGGTCCCGATGACATCTGGTGAACAACTACAGGGAAAGACACAAACAAGATGTATGGTCAAGCTTAATGACACTCTATGCATCGTTCAAGAGAGCTCAATCAACATATGGCTCATATGGCTCCTAAATTACCCCGCAAAAGGCACCTGGATCAAGGCGTACACCATACCAATGGCTTCACCACGTGATTTGGTGATGCTTTTGACGGTGATGCGTGATGGTCGAAAGTTGCTTTTATATGTGTACGATAGCATAAACTTGTACACAACGGCAACTTCAACACTGCAAGTCTACGACCCAATCACAGGATAATGCACACACCACCTCAAGATCGCGAGCAACCTTTTGGGCCATGCTGTTCCTTGCGACTTGCACCTGGAAAATTTTGTCTCGCCTAAGATCTCCATGATGACCACGCCGAGTGTTTGTCTTGCCTAAGATTTTACTAGTGGCTGCACCTACACCTGCTGAATCCTATTTTTGTCTTTTGCAAGTGAGTTTTTACTTACCAAATAATGATTTTGAGGTGGCGTTGAATAGAAGCTTGTATGACCTACCTTGTCCTAGACATCTACTTTGTCGGAGGTTGGAGAGGACCTGAAGATGCAAAGAGCGGAGAGAGGCAATTACTTATACATAATTTGTTGTAACTTATTTGTGCATCCGTTGATGACGTGCCTTAAATTTCAAAATAAACTTTGAAGAACTTGACACTACTCTATTTTTATCAGCTATAGCTCAATTTTTCTTTGTCCAGTCCATTCTACTATTTCAATCCGTTGTACTATCTTGTTTAATCTGTAAAGTCAAGTAATTTCAAATGAATGATTACGTTATATGTAGGGTGGCAAATGAATATGGATTTTAAAGTGCAAGTGCACCCGTGCATGAATGTGGGTTTTGAAGTTGTGCGTACGTGAAGTAGCAGCAGAGCAGAGTAGATACATGAACTTGGGTCCTCCGAAGACGATGTAAGAGCATCTTTAGCAGACCCCTCAAAACGCGCGGACCCGCAAAATCCCGGGCTTGACCCATTTTTTTAGCCAGAACAGAGCCCATATACGTTCGGCCCATAATTCTTTTTATGGTGGCCCACAGCCCCCCCCCCCCCCCCCCCCCCCCCCGACGCGGTATATCTATGGGTTCGCGGCGCCGATACGGGTTGACACCCTATCCCTCTGCCACCGCGATTCCCCAATCCCCCTTCTATTTTCTCGCTGCCGGTGAGTCCAATCCCGCCACTGAACGCCACCATGTGGGGCGCCATGTGGAGCTCCGGCCGCAGCTCCGGCAGGAGAGGGACGACTCCGAGCACCAGCGGTGTGTCCGAGCGGATGGCACACGGCGAAGAAGTACACCAACCACGACCTCCAGCCGTTGGAGTCGCTCCTCCGCCGCGAGATGGAGGAGTACGACCGCCGGCACGGGCTGATCTTCTCTGACGCGAGCTCCTCCTCCACCTCGCGCAGCTCCGCCGCCAGGGTGTTGAGTCCCCGCACGCCGCTCCTCACACCGTTGAAAAGGGAGCCGGTGGATCTCCCGGCCCTCCGCGTGGTGAAGCGGGAGCTCAAGGCAGAGCCGATGCTGCCAGGCGGTGGCATCATCGGGCCAGAGGATCCCCCCCTCCCCTCTGGCCGAGGCGGACATCTTCGAGCGAGAAATCATGGCGCGCAACGCGCGGGAGGAGGAAGAGGAGGAGGAGCGCTGGCGATCCGTTGCGAACCTCGATGACGTCCTCCTCAAGCAGGGGCTCATGAAGGAGAAGGAGTTCGCCGACAACCAAGATGCATGGCGCCGCGATAAGAAGGCGCGGGACGACATCTACATCAACCTCGTCTCCGACCACGACGACTGAGGATGTCTGCCACCGTAGCATCGCCGCCGCATCCGGATGGCTCCGGTGAGCCAATTTTTGGCTGTAGGGTTATGGTGGCCGCCTATCCCCCTAGCTATTAGTTTAATTTAGTGTATGTATGAACTATGTATGGTGATCAAGAACTATGAACTATTTCCATTTCTCCCGCGAAGTCTCTATTTCTCCCGCGAAATCATGGATTCAAAATTTACAGTTTCATTTGAGGTTTTTATTCTTTTGCAGAGGTTTTCGGCCCGTATCCGAGGCAACGAGCGAACTGTAAATTGTGTTTATAGGTCAGCGTTTTGAGGAGTCTGCTAAAGATGCTCTAAACCCGTCTCTTATTAATCCCGGGCCGAGCACGCACAGTAGATTCATAGGATCCACATGGAAAACATATCCTATACTCCCAGCGATGGAGTACTCCGATTGCACCGTGCGCATCAGTGCTGTTGTATGAAACATGTAGGCCCCCGCACGCTGCTCCTCACACCGATGAAAAGGGAGCCGGTGGATCTCCCGGCCCTCCGCATGGTGAAGCGGGAGCTCGAGGCGGAGCCGGTGCTGCTAGGTGGTGGTATCATCGGGCCGAAGGATCCCCCCTCCCCTCTGGCCGAGGCGGACATCTTCGAGCGAGAAATCATGGCGTGCAACTCACGGGGGGAGGAAGAGGAGGAGGAGGAGGAGGAGCGCTGGTGACCCGTTGCGAACCTCGACGACGTCCTCCTCAAGCAGGGGCTCGCGAAGGAGAAGGATTTCGCCGACAACCAAGATGCATGGCGCCGCAAGAAGAAGGCGCAGGAGGACATCTACATCGACCTCGTCTCCGACCACGACGACTGAGGATGTCCGCCGCTGCACCCGGATGGCTCCGGTGAGCCAATTTTTGGCTGTAGGGTTATGGTGGCCGCCTATCCCCCTAGCTATTACTGTAATTTAGTGTATGTATGAACTATGTGTGGTGATCAAGAACTATGAACTAGTTCTATTTCTCCCGTGAAATCTTGAATTCAAAATTTACAGTTTCTTTTGAGGTTCTTGTTCTTTCGCGGAGGTTTTCGGCCCGTATCCAAGGCAACGAGTGAACTGTAAACTGTGTTTACAGGTCAGCGTTTTGAGGGGTCTGCTATAGATGCTCTAAACCCGTCTCTTATTAATCCCGGGCTGAGCACGCACAGCAGATTCATTGGATCCACATGGAGAACATATCCTGTACTCCCAGCGATGGAGTACTCCGACTGCATCGTGCATATCAGCGCTGTTGGATGAAACATGTAGGTCCCCCCCCCCCTACCCCCTCGCAAAAAAGAAAAGAAACGTGTAGGTCCAGGATTGAATGCCAACATCCCATCCTACAAATTTTGCAAAAAGCCCCCCATAGGAGTACAGAATAACTTCCAATCATGCTCCAAAATATGTGCCACCCCAGTTTTGGGACAGAAAGAATATATACATCATGTACCTCGATAGTACAGAGTATATCATGGATTTTCCAAAATGATAAACATGTGTTCCACAGGAAGTGTACACCACAAACATTCAGCAAGTTGACTTGAGAAGGTAAAGCTAATTCTAAGAAAATAAAAGAACTAGTAATCCATGAACCAAGAACCAGAATGCAAAGACGACAACACCAGGTCTATTAACCACATTTTTCAAATAAGAGGGCAACGCATCAACGGCTATCTCGGCATTTCATAGCTCATAGTACGACAGTAATATCATCAATGCTTTGTGAAAGGCACTTCCATGAACCAAGATTTGAACTCATAAAATCTGCACCAGAATGCAAAGACGACAACAGCAGGTATATTAACCGCATTTTTCAAATAAGAGGGCAACGCATCAATGGCCATCTCGGCATTTCATAGCTCATAGTACGACAGTAATATCATCAATGCTTTGTGAACGACACTCATGATAATATATAAATCTCCCATGAAGCACATAACTAGAGTTGCCGCCCAATATTTACAACCCAAGGTAGGTATAGCAGAGTAGCAGGTGTACATGACTACATATATTGCGTGGACGGATTCAACTAGGCCTACTAGTTATAGTAGAAATAAAAAATGATGGAACTAGGTCCATATATGAAAAAAAAGGCAAATTTTCTTCCATTATTTAACGCAAATTAAAGGATGTCCTCCCATGGCTTGGGCTGTCCTGCGAAATATAAAAAAAGTTCAAGTTAAAGATTTGCAAAGACACTCAACATGTTTTAATC
The DNA here is from genome assembly GCF_003073215.2 of Triticum urartu. NCBI lineage: Eukaryota > Viridiplantae > Streptophyta > Magnoliopsida > Poales > Poaceae > Triticum > Triticum urartu. Next base: position 669,539,464 of record NC_053028.1, read on the forward strand.
GATGAGGAGGAACATATAAATACCGCTTGAATTATCGTGTTTCTACTGATGTTGAACCTTCTTGGCCGCTATTTGCTCTGCAAATAAGAAGAAAAGCGCATTATGAAAAAATGACAAAAGACATACTATTTAAATTATGGTTTATTTGCCTTTCTCCTTTGGCGTGTTGTAACGATCTTCATCATGTATGTCCAATCTCATTTGGACCTAGCAATGTTGTTTGAAGTTAAGTCAAATGACATGCACAAATGAACTTTAGTAATACAACAAAGATATACCATGGAGAAGTTTTCAGCGCATCATTTTCAAGTCCCATCGTTGTACTTGACCCAGCACTTGGAGTAATACTTGTCATTGACTCATCATTCCCTGCTCGGTGTAGAAAAACGTGTGAGAAATAGCCTTGCGCGAGAGCTGTAGTACAATGAAGTCCTAAAAAGTAACAGTCCCATGCTAAGTAGCGAAGAAAGAAAATGTCTATTGGCATTTAGATGTACTAAGAAAAAGCGAGTTATGAAAATGGTGCTAATAAAAAACATCCTTGAGTACAACAGCATGTATTTAGCATGGCATCATGGCACGACACATAGCACCAAAATTCTAAATCCGCTGGAATGTAGTTCCGTTTTTGTTACACCTGAATGAGGAAGACGAACGAGCTAATACGTTTATTCACTAAACAGAAGCTACCGCCGTATTTGTTTCGATGAAAATACTGAACAAACATACAGGGAACATCAGAAATTAGTGACGCACATATTGATATTGCAAGTGTTAATGAATCTCAGTTTTGTGCCAACAAGCACTTCATATTCAGGTACTTGAACAAGTAGATAAAATTACTCCGAAGTCCGAACTCATATCAGGCCATAAGTTGCTGACATTTTTCTATACCTAATTGCTCAAATATGCATTCTAAGCTAAATAGAGCAAATTATTTCAGTGATTATTTTTCCTACGCCCAAATACAGAGAGATATCACCCAGTTTAATGATATAGGATTAGCTACATCTAACACATTCATCACATAGTGATGATGGATTAGAAGCAAAATACACAACAAAACAGAAGGTTGATACATCCAAAAGGATACCTGAAGGCTGGAGTTCCCTTCTCCGGTGTACGCTAATGGCGGAGCTAGGCGTCCGCAGATGGCGGATCTAGCCATCGACGGATGGCAAAGGTAGGCGTCGGGCGTGGTGAGGTGTTGGCGCCGAGATGGAGAACGGCGGCGCGGGGATGGGGCGGTTTATCTGCTGGACATTGGAACACGGCAAGGTCGCAAGGCAGCACACGGCGAGGTTCGCCGCCAGAGATCCGACGCGATGCCCTATCTCGTGTTCATTCTGTTTCTAACCTGGGGCAGCACATTGGAGTAGCTTTTGGGCTATTTTGTAGTTACGTGAGGTGATCTTTGCAAATTCTGAAGGGAGGGGGCGTCCCGGTTCCATCCTGTCCCCATATTTTGCATCTAACGTGTGGGCTATGTTGGGTGCAGCCGGAGCACCGAATCGTTCGGAGCACAGGATATTTTCCCGATTCACATGGACATGGTCTTCTGTACAAACAGACGGCCTTGTCCTGGGAGCATGACAGCCAGACCTCCCAGTGCAGCGACTTGACGATCGTCTCCACCTCACTACCCAGTCCAGCTCCACAATCACAGCCAGCAGTTTACACCTACAATGACAACATCCAGCACTTGAGGCCCTCTTTGAATCGTACGATTCTCAAAATGCAAGAATACGAAAAATAAAGGATTCGAGTGGCATGCCTACTTGAATCCCATAGGATGATCACAGAGTGTTTGATGCCATAGGAAAAATAAAGGAACTGAAAAACCAGGTTGGAATGGATGCTAGATTTCCAATGAAATCTAGTACACATGATTCCATAGGGGAAAATGCTATTGAATTCAATCCTATGAATCAAACGACACTGAACTGAGTGAAGTCGTCATGAACGCGCTCGCCACGGAAGAAGCCAACACCTGGCTTTCTCCCTTTGTTCTTTCGCCTTGACGAGGAAGCAGCGCCAATATCGGCACCTCCAGCTCCCACGGAATCACGGGGTGCGCCGCTGCCGTTCAGATCGGTCGCGCCATGTCCTGGTACGTCGTTGGCGTTGTCCCATGGATCCTCGTAGTCGTTCATGACAGGTACACGCACTCTCCTTTGACCAGCATGTAGCGCTTGAACCTCGACAGGCTGTCGCCAATCTGGCATCTCAGGCAGCCATCACGGTGAAGCTGCAAGGAGGAAGAGAAGGCCAGGCGAAAATTTTAGATAAGCTCGAAACAGGAAGGGTACGGTGTACATGTTGCAAAAGCGGGTCAGTACCTGATCTTGCGACGCCGCGGCCGTGCGAGATGCTATGTCGTTTCCCATAGCACGAGTCGAGGAGGAGATGAGGTATAGTGGCTTGGGAGGAAGTGTTTCTGCGGCGTGAGAGTCACAGGTGTGCGTCCATATTCTGGTGGCAGAAACGAACAAACATACACAGAGCCTTTGCTCGATTAGAACCCACACGCGAGCCTACGAGACCAGCAACCGTAACACATTCTGCCACGGTAATCGGTTCAGAACAGCAGGCCTAACTGTTGTGCATCTCGAGCTACACTGCCATGAGCCAAGAGTCAGGATAGGAGGACCCGGGTGCGTAAGCTCAAGAAATCTGCATTCGAGGGAGAGCGGTACGGCGGTGGGCGGGTCGAGCGCCGCCTCGTAGAGCTCGAGCGCCGTGGCGAGGTCCGCGTCGCGGGAGCACATGTCGAGCCGGTGCTTGAGCAGGCCCTCGGGGAAGTCCCGCGCGCGCCGGCGGCGGGAAGCCTTGGTCTCACCGCCATGCCCCGGAGGCATCGGTGGAGCAGGGAAGGTCGGACCGGTCGTCGTCGGCGGAGGGTCGTCGAGGGCCGTGGCGATGGATGAGTAGGAGTGGTGGCGCCGGCGGGCGAAGGGGACGGAGGAGAGGAGGCGGTGCCGGTGGGAGTGGAAGCGGAGGGCGGCCGTGGGGCGGAGGGCCCCCGCCGCGAGCCGCATCGTCGGACGAACTGTCTGTCGATCCGTCACTTATCTGAACCTTGTTGATTCAAAGAAAATTCATACGTACGATTCACATGATTTTTAGACGATTTCAATTCATTTTTTAGGCTCTTTGACTCGTACGAAATTTGATTTTTACAAACTTTTTCTAAGGATTGCATTGCGAGTGAGGACACGCTTTGCTACGTCGTTGGTGTTATTGGATTTTCTCACATAAAAGTTAATCCCTCTATTTCAAAATATTAGATGCATTAGTTTTCTGAAAAGTCAAACATCTTTAAGTTTGATCATATTTGTAGATAAATATATCAATATCCATAATATCAAATCAATGTCATTAGATTCATGATAAAATGAATTTTATATTTTTATTTATTTAATATTGTGGATATTGATATTTTCATAAAACCTAAACGCATGAATCCTCTGGCGATCATCTGGCAATTGCCACTTTGTTTTTTTTAAGTAACTAGGGAATTTATTCAAAGCTCAAAACATCCGGGATACAAGCAATGTCAGGACGATTCCCTAGCCAACATGACGACCCACCGAAAGAGACGCATCTCCTTCTGCTATCGAGTGGGCCTCAAAATTATTTTCCCTACGCTCAAAACGGAAAGAAACAGAAAGAAAACTATTCCTACTAACAAGAATTTCCCTTAGGATAGGAGCATAAACTGGCGAGGCCTTGTTGTTTTGATGTTTGAAATCACCTCTAAGCAGTCCGAGGCTATCACCAGATTTTGAAGATTCAAATCCTGAGCAAGTGCAAGAGCTTCACTACATGCATGCGCCTCCAAACTCGCTGCATCAATCAGTCCATCGAATACCACTGCCGAAGCTCCTAAATATCTGCCTGTACTGTCACAACACATCGCAGCCGCTACTCCTCTTTCCCCAGAGATGAAACTCCCCCATCACAATTCAGCTTGGCCGTGTTTTCACCCGATGGTAGCCACACCTTCACCTTAGGAACCACAGGCGGAGAGGGATTAATTCGCGAGGTACGAACAGCAGCTATATCCAGGTCCTCCAGAAAACGCGTAATGAAGCACATTGTGGACAGTGGGCTCTGATATTCATCATCATGTATGGCCTTTCGCCGTGCCCACCAGATTGCCCACATGGTGACCAGTACTCGGGCAATATCATGTTGACTTGTGGACTCGAATAACCAAAACAACCCGAGTCTTGCGTCGTCGCTTTGGTTTGATATCACATGCTCTAGTAATTCGTCATCCGCAACGGCCAGGCACACCTGGCCATGCGGCAGCTAAGGAGGGAGTGCCGCCAAGTATCGCTCTCCGCCCTGCATATTGAACAACTCGAAGAATCCGCCATGTGCCTATCATGTCGAACTTGGCCTGTCGGGATCGATGTATGTGCTAGCCTCCAAACAAACACCCGCACCTTTGATGGTACTTTCACCTTCCAAAGTTGAGCCCAAGAGTTTTTCTCTGCTGCAATATTGGAGTGACCCGATCTATGTTCCAGCCAATCCTCCCGTTGGAACTTGATTGCAGCAAGCATCCTGTAAGCCGAACGGACTGAAAAACCTCCCTGTCTATAGTAGTGCCAAGCCCAAAAATCGTCCTGAAGCCATAAAATTTGGGCCGTAAACTATTTCCATTATAATTTCGTTGGTGCGTTAAAGCGCATTTATACAAGTAGTGCAATAAGCAGAAAGCTATTTGATATGCCTTAACCAAGGGAGAGTTGCGTGTGGGTCCTGAAAATACATAAAGGTATCGTTAAGCAAACCACCTAAAATTTCCCCAGTACGGCCATGCTTCTTGTCGTCTTGGTGTATTTATCCTTCAAAAAGGAACCGATGGTCAAGCCGTCAGGAAAGGCCTATGAAAAAGAGACCTGAAAAGGGAGGAAAAAGGAAACAGTGAAAGTATGTGTGTGTTCGGGGGCGGTCGAGCCGTATTGTGGATCACAAGCTAGTTATGCCTCCATCCATGCCCAGGGTATTTTGAGTGCGTAGTTATGTACGCGCGGTACAATTGCCGCCACTTGGTCGGGACTGGGACAGAGGCCAAATTGCTAGTCGAGCTCTTGATGAGCCGAGTTGTCCTGCTGCAGAATAGTCCGGACTCTCTTGATAGTGTCCGAGAGCTTGGCCGCCGAATTAAGGTTCTGTTTGAAAATGCCGCTCTGTACTTCTGCTGCTAAGGCAACGGTGTGCTCCTCGGTGGGAGCGTTCCGTCTTTCCATTAATTGTTATGACACTGCATGGTCCGGGCATCTTGAGCTTGAGATAAGCGTAGTGTGGCACCACGTTGAATCAAGCAAATGCGGTTCGTCCAAGCAGTGCGTGATAGCCGCTGCGAATGGGGACGATATCAAAGACTAACTCCTTGATTCGGAAGTTGTTCAGAGATCCGAAGACAACCTCTAGTGTGATTGAGCCCGTACAGCGGGCCTCTACACCTGGTATGACTCCTTTAAAGATAGTCTTGATGGGCTTGATCCGTGATGGATTAACGCCCATTTTGCGCATTGTATCCTGATAGAGCAAGTTGAGGCTGCTGCCACCGTCCATCAGGACTCGTGTTAGGTGGAACCCATCAATTATTGGGTCCAGGACTAGTGTGGCTGAAGCGCCGTGACGGATATTGGTCGAATGATCCTGGCGATCGAAAGTGATCGGGCATGACGACCATGGATTAAATTTTTGGGCGACTGGCTCTATCGCGTACACGTCCCTGAGTGCGCGCTTGCGCTCCCTCTTGGGGATGTGGGTAGCATATATCATGTTCACCGTTTTGACCTCAGGAGGAAACTTCTTCTGTCCCCCTGTGTTTGGTGGCCGGGGCTCCTCGTCGTCGTCTTCACTTTGCGATCCCTTCTCCTTGCTTTCGGCATTTAATTTGCCAGCCTATTTAAAAACCCAACAATCTCTGTTAGTATGATTGGGTGGTTTGTCTGGGGTGCCATGAATCGGGCACGGACGATCGAGTATGCGGTCCAAGCTAGATGAGCCCGAATTGTTATTTTTTGAACGGCTTCTTTCGCTGACCGGACTTAGAGCCACTGAATCTGGCATTGACCGCCGTATCATCGGTGTTCTCATTGTTGTTTCGACGCTTGTATCTGTTGCGTCGGGACTTGTCGTTGCTATTTTTGGCTTCAGGGGTGCCGGCGTCTCTTGCATTGTTTTTGCTACGGGCCAGCCAACTATCCTCACCCACACAAAAGCGGGTTATGAGTGCCGTGAGGGCTGCCATGGACTTCGTCTTTTCTTGGCCGAGGTGGTGGGCGAGCCATTCGTCGCGGATGCTGTGTTTAAAGGCCGCTAGGGCTTCGGCATCCAGACAGTCGACGATCTAGTTCTTTTTAGTTAAGAACCTGGTCTAGAATTTCCTGGCAGACTCTCCGGACTGTTGAACTATATGGCTTAAGTCATCCGCGTCCGGAGGTCGAACATATGTACCTTGGAAGTTGTCAAGGAAGACTTCTTTCAAGTCCTTCCAGCTGCCGACGGAATTTTCGGGCAGGTTGTTCAGCCAGTGCTGGGCTGGTCCTTTGAGTTTTAGGGGGAGGTATTTAATGGCATGAAGGTCATCGCTGCGGGCCATATGAATATGGAGAATGAAGTCTTTGATACATACCGCGGGATCTGTGGTTCCATCGTATGATTCGATATTCACGGGTTTGAAACCTTCTGGGAATTCATGTTCCATGACTTGTCAGTGAAGCAAAGAGGGTCTGCGGCTCCTCTATATCGGGCCGCATCGCGACGTAGCTCCGATGGAGTCCGTCTGCGGCTTTCGGCCCGCCCATGACTAGGTTTTTCACGTCCGAATAGATAGCCGTCATCACGTGTTGAGGCATGTCCTCGCGATCCGTAGATCGATCTTGTATGTCCTACTTGTTGGGGAACGTAGCAGAAATTCAAAATTTTCTACGCATCACCAAGATCAATCTATGGAGTAATCTAGCAACGAGGGAAGGAGAGTGCATCTACATACCCTTATAGATCTCTAAGCGGAAGCGTTCAAGTGAACGGGGTTGATGGAGTCGTACTCGTCGTGATCCAAATCACCGATGATCCTAGTGCCGAACGGACGGCACCTCCGCGTTCAACACACGTACAGCCCGGTGACGTCTCCTACGCCTTGATCCAGCAAGGGGAGAAGGAGAGGTTGGGGGAAGACTCCATCCAGCAGCAGCACGACGGCGTGGTGGTGGTGGAGGAGCGTGGTACTCCAGCAGGGCTTCGCCAAGCACCGCAAGAGACGAGGAGGGAGAGGGGTAGGGCTGCGCCAAGAAGGAGATGTTCTCATGTGTATGGCAGCCCAAAACCCCCCACTATATATAGGGGAAAGGGAGGGGCTGCGCCCCCACCTAGGTTTCCACCCCTAGGGGTGGCGGCCAGCCATAGATCCCATCTAGAGGGCGGCCAAGGGGGGAGAGAGGGGGGCGCACCACTAGGTGAGCCTAGGGTTTGCCCCCTTCCACTCTCCCTTGCGCCTTGGGCCTTGGTGGGGGGCGCACCAGCCCACCTGGGGCTGGTCCCCTCCCACACTTGGCCCATGCAGCCCTCCGGGGCTGGTGGCCCCACTTGGTGGACCACCGGGACCCTCCCGGTGGTCCCGGTACATTACCGATAAACCCGAAACTTTTCCGGCGACCAAAACAGGACTTCCCATATATAAATCTTTACCTCCGGACCATTCCGGAACTCCTCGTGACGTCCGGGATATCATCCGGGACTCCGAACAACATTCAACAACCACGTATATCTATTCCCTATAACCCTAGCATCATCGAACCTTAAGTGTGTAGACCCTACGGGTTCGGGAGTCATGCAGACATGGCCGAGACAACTCTTCGGCCAATAACCAACAGCGGGATCTGGATACCCATGTTGGCTCCCACATGTTCCACGATGATCTCATCGGATGAACCACGATGTCGAGGATTCAATCAATCCCGTATACAATTCCCTTTGTCTATCGGTACGATACTTGCCCGAGATTCGATCGTCGGTATCCCGATACCTTGTTCAATCTCGTTATTGGCAAGTCTCTTTACTCGTTACGTTAATCTCATGGTCTAAGGAAATGACACTTGACATTAGAAAAGCTTTAGCATACGAACTACACGATCTTTGTGCTAGGCTTAGGATTGGGTCTTGTCCATCACATCATTCTCCTAATGATGTGATCTCATTATCAATGTCATCCAATGTCCATGGTCAGGAAACCATAACCATCTATTGATTAACGAACTAGTCAACTAGAAGCTTACTAGGGACATGTTGTTGTCTATGTATCCACACATATATCTGAGTTTCCTATCAATACAATTCTAGCATGGATAATAAATGATTATCATGAACAAGGAAATATAATAATAACCAATTTATTATTGCCTCTAGGGCATATTTCCAACAGTCTCCCACTTGCACTAGAGTCAATAATCTAGTTCACATCGCCATGTGATTAACACTCACAGGTCACATCGCCATGTGACCAACATCCAAGAGTTTACTAGACTCAATGATCTAGTTCACATCACTATGTGATAAACACTCAAAAAGTTCTGGGTTTGATCATGTTATGCTTGTGAGGGAGGTTGTAGTCAACGGGTCTTGCCATATTCAGATCCCTATGTATTTTGCAAAACTTTATATCGTAGATGATGTTGCCACGTTCCACTTGGAGCTATTCCAAATTGTTGCTCCATTATACGTATCCGGTATCTCTACTCAGTGCTATCCGGATAGGTGTTAAGCTTGCATCGACGTAACTCTTTACGTCAAACTCTTTATCACCTCCATAACCGAGAAACATTTCCTTATTCCTCTAAGGATAATTTTGACCGCTATCTGGTGATCTACTCCTAGATCACCTTTGTACCCTCTTGCCAGACATGTGTCAAGGCACACATCAGGTGCGGTACTTCAGCATGGCATACCGTATAGAGCCTATGACAAAAGCATAGGGGACGACCTTCGTCCTTTCTCTTTCTTATGCCGTGGTCAAGCTTTGAGTCTTACTCAACTTCACACCTTACAACTCAGGTAAGAACCCCTTCTTTGACTGATCTATTTTGAACTCCTTCAAAAACATGTCAAGATGTGCGTTCTTTGAAAGTACCATCAGGCGTCTTGATCTATCTCTATAGATCTTGATGCCCAATGTGTAAGCAGCTTTATCCAGGTCTTCCTTTGAAAAACACTCTTCAAACAACCGTTTATGCTTTCCAGAAATTCTACATCATTTCGGTTCAACAATATGTCATCCACATATACTTATCAGAAATGTTGTAGTGCTCCCACTCACTTTCTTGTAAATACAAGTTTCTAGCAAACATTGTATAAACCTAAAAGCTTTGACCACTCCATCAAAACATATATTCCGATTCCGAGATGCTTGCTCTAGTCCATAGAAGGATTGCTGGAGCCAGCATACCTTTTAGCATCCTTAGGATCAACAAAACCCTTTATTGTATCACATACAACTTTTCTTACGAAAAACTGGTAAGAAAACTTGTTTTGACATCCATCTGTAAGATTTCATAATCGAAAAATACAGCTAATGCTAACATGATTCCGACGGACTTAAGCATCGCTACGGGTGAGAAATTCTCATCGTAGTCAACTCCTTGAACTTGTGAAAAGACTCTTTCCCACAAGTCGAGCTTCATAGACGGTAACATTACCGCCCACGTCCGTCTTCTTCTTAAAGATCCATTTATCTCAATGGCTTGCCGATCATCGGGCAAGTCCACTAAAGTCCATACTTTGTTCTGATATATGGATCCTATTTCGGATTTCATGGCTTCTAACCATTTTTCGGAATACGGGCCCACCATCACTTCTCCATAGCTCGTAGGTTCATTGTTGTCTAACAACATGATATCTAAGACAGGATTACCGTACCACTTAGGAGTAGTACATATCCTTGTCGACCTACGAGGTTCGATAGCAACTTGATCCGAAGCTTCATGATCACTATCATTAACTTCCTATTCAACAGACGTAGGCGCCACAGAAAACATCTTTTTGTGTTGCGTCACTCTCTGGTTGAAGTAAGGGTTCGACAACCTCATCAAGTTCTATCTTCCTCCCACTCAATTCTTTCGAGAGAAACTCCTTCTCGAGAAAGGACCCGTTCTTAGCAACAAACAATTTGCCCTCGGATCTGAGATAGAAGGTGTACCCAACTGTCACCTTTGGGTATCCTATGAAGATGTGTTTGTCCGCTTTGGGTTCGAGCTTCTCCGGCTGAAGCCTTAAGCATCGCAGCCCCAAACATTAAGAAGTGACAACTTTGGTTTCTTGCCAAACCAATGTTCACACGACGTCGTTTCAACGGACTTAGATGGTGTCCTATCTAAAGTGAATGCAGCTGTCTCTAACGCATAACCTCAAAATGAAAACGGTAGATTGGTAAGAGACATCATAGATCGCACCATATCTCATAGGGTTCGATTACGACGTCCGGACACACCATTACCTTGTGGTGTTCCAGGTGGCTTCAACTGTAAAACAATTCCACAATGTCTTAAGTGATTTCCAAACTCATAACTTGGAAAATCCCCTTTTGATCAGATCGTAGGAACATGATCTTATTGTTATGATGATTCTTAACTTCACTCTGAAATCGCTTGAACTTTTCAAACGTTTCAGACTTGTGCTTCATTAAGTAGATATACCTATATCTACCCAAATCGTCAGTGAAAATGAGAAAATAGCGATATCCACCGCATGCTTCAATTCTCATTGGATCACACGCATCAGCATGCATGATTTCCAACAAGTCACTTGCCCGTTTCACTGTACCTGAAAACGGGGTCTTAGTCATCCTGCCCATGAGGCATGGCTCGCATGTGTCAAGCGATTCAAAAATCAAGTGACTCCAAACATCCATCGACATGGAGTTTCTTCATGAATCTTACGCCAATATGACCTAAGCGGCAGTGCCACAAGAAAGTGGTACTATCATTATTAACTCTACATCCTGTGGCATGAACATGTGTATTACCACGACCGAGATTCAATGAACCATTCACATAGGGTGCATGACCATGAAAGGTATTATTCATGTAGACAGAATAACCATTATTCTCTAATTTAAATGAATGACCGTCTTGCAATGAACATGATCTAATCATATTCATGCTCAACGTAGACACCTGATAACATTTATCTAGGTTCAATACTAATCCCGAAGGCAGATGGAGCGTGCGATGGTGATCTCATCAACTTTGGAAACACTTCCAACACTCATCGTCACCTCGCCCTTAGCCAGTCTCCGTTTAGTCGGTAGCTTTTGCTTCAAGTCACCAATAATAGCAACTGAACCGGTATCCAATACCCAGGTGCTACCAGGAGTACTAGTGAGGTACACATTAATAACATGTATATACTTTGTTGAAGTTTCCATCCTTCTTATCTACCATGCATTTGGGGTAATTCCGCTACCAGTGTCCGTTCCCCTTACAATAGAAGCACTTAGTCTCGGGTTTGGGTTCAACCTTGGGTTCCTTCACTGGAGCGGCAACTGATTTGCCATCCATGAAGTTTCCCTTCTAGCCCTTGCCCTTCTTGAAACCAGTGGTCTTGTTAAACCATCAACACTTGATGCTCCTTCTTGATTTCTACCTTTTGCGGTCTTAAGCACCGCGAACAGCTCCGGGATCAACTCCATCCCTTGCATGTCATAGTTCATCACGAAGATCTAGTAGCTTAGTGATAGTGGCTAGAGAACTCTATCAATCACTATCTTATCTGGAAGTTTAACTCCCACTTAGATTTAAGTGATTGTAGCAACCCAGACATTCTGAGCACATGCTCACTAGCTGAGCTATTCTCCTCCATCTTGTTGGCAAAAGAACTTGTCAGAGGTCTCACACCTCTCAACACGGGCATGAGCCTGAAATCCCAATTTCAGCTCTTGGAACATCTCATATGTTCTATGGCGTTCAAAACGTCATTGGAATCCCGTTTCTAAGCCGTAAAGTATGGTGCACTAAACTATCAAGTAGTCATCAGGATGTGTCTGTCAGGTGTTCACAACATCCACAGACGACGTTGTAGGGGTTTGCACATCGAGCAGTGCATCAAAGACGTAAGCCTTCTGTGTAGCAGTGAGGACACTCCTTGGACTACGGACCCAGTCCGCATCATTGCTTACTATATCTTTCAACTTACTCTTTCTCTAGGAACGTATTGAAACAGGGAGCTACAACGTGAGCTATTTATCTACAACATATTTGCAAAGACAATTTAGACTATGTTCATGATAATTGAGTTCATCTAATGAACTCCCACTCAGATAGACATCCCTCTAGTCATCTAAGTGAAACATGATCTGAGTCAACTAGGCCGTGTCCGATCATCACGTGAGACGGACTAGTCAACATCGGTGAACATCTTCATGTTGATCGTATATTCTATACAACTCATGCTCGACCTTTCGGTCTTCCGTGTTCCGAGGCCATGTCTGTACATGCTAGGCTCGTCAAGTCAACCTAAGTGTTTTTGCTGTGTAAATCTGGCTTACACCCATTGTATTCGAACGTTAGAATCTATCACACCCGATCATCACGTGGTGCTTCGAAACAACGAACCTTCGCAACGGTGCACAGTTAGGGGGAACACCTTTCTTGAAATTTTAGTGTGGGATCATCTTATTTAAGCTATCGTCGTTCTAAGCAAATAAGATGTAAAACATGATAAACATCACATGCAATCAAATAGTGACATGATATGGCCAATATCATTTTGCTCCTTTTGATCTCCATCTTCGGGGCTCCATGATCATCGTTGTCACCGGCATGACACCATGATCTCCATCATCATGATCTCCATCATCGAGTCTTCTTGAAGTTGTCTCGTCATCTATTACTTCTACTACTATGGCTAACGCTTTAGCAATGAAGTAAAGTAATTACATGACGTTTATGTTTACACGCAGGTCATAAATAAATTAAGACAACTCCTATGGCTCCTGCCGGTTGTCATACTCATCGACTTGCAAGTCGTGATTCCTATTGCAAGAACATGATTAATCTCATTCATCACATATATCATTCATCACATCCTTTTGGCCATATCACATCACACGGCATATGTGTTGGGTTTCGTAGTAATTTCAAAAAAATTCCTACGCACATGCAAGATCATGTGATGCATAGCAACGAGAGGGGAGAGTATTGTCTACGTACCCACGCAGACCGACTGCGGAAGCGTTGACACAATGTAGAGAAAGTAGTCGAACGTCTTCACGATCCAACCGATCAAGCACCGAAACTACGGCACCTCCGAGTTCGAGCACACGTTCAGCTCGATGACGATCCCCGGACTCCGATCCAGCAAAGTGTCGGGGAAGAGTTCCGTCAGCACGACGGCGTGGTGACGATCTTTGAAGTACTACAGCAGCAGGGCTTCGCCTAAACTCCGCTACAGTATTATCGAGGACTATGGTGGCTGGGGGCACCGCACACGGTTAAGGAATAGATCACGTGGATCAACTTGTGTGTTTCTGGGGTGCCTCTGCCTCAGTATATAAAGGAACAAAGGGGGGAGGCTGGCCGGCCACATAGGGCGCGCCAGGAGAGTCCTACTCCCTCTGGGAGTAGGATCCCCCCCCCCCATCCTAGTTGGAATAGGACTCCTTGAGGGGGGAAAGAGAGAGAGGGGGCCGGCCACCTCTCCTAGTCCTAATAGGACTAGGGGAAGGGGGGAGGCACATAGCCACCTTGGGCTGCCCCTTTCTCCTTTCCACTAAAGCCCACTAAGGCCCATATAGCTCCCGGGGGGTTCCGGTAACCTCCCGGTACTCCAGTAAAATCCCGATTTCACCCGGATCACTTCCGATGTCCAAATATAGGCTTCCAATATATCAATCTTTATGTCTCGACCATTTCGAGACTCCTCATCATGTCCGTGATCATATCCGGGACTCCGAACAACCTTCGGTACATCAAAATGCATAAACTCATAATATAACTGTCATCGTAACCTTAAGCGTGCGGACCCTACGTGTTCGAGAACAATGTAGACATGACCGAGACACGTCTCCGGTCAATAACCAATAGCGGGACCTGGATGCCCATATTGGCTCCTACATATTCTATGAAGATATTTATCGGTCAGACCGCATAACAACATACGTTGTTCCCTTTGTCATCGGTATGTTACTTGCCCGAGATTCGATCGTCGGTATCCAATACCTAGTTCAATCTCGTTACCGGAAAGTCTCTTTACTCGTTCTGTAATACATCATCCCGCAACTAACTCATTAGTTGCAATTCTTGCAAGGCTTATGTGATGTGCATTACCGAGAGGGCCCAGAGATACCTCTCCGACAATCGGAGTGACAAAACCTAATCTCGAAATACGCCAACCCAACATGTACCTTTGGAGACACCTGTAGTACTCCTTTATAATCACCCAGTTACATTGTGACGTTTGGTAGTACCCAAAGTGTTCCTCCGGTAAACGGGAGTTGCATAATCTCATAGTTATAGGAACATGTATAAGTCATGAAGAAAGCAATAGCAACATACTAAACGATCGGGTGCTAAGCTAATGGAATGGGTCATGTCAATCAGATCATTCTCTTAATGAAGTGATCCCGTTAATCAAATAACAACTCATTGTTCATGGTTAGGAAACATAACCATCTTTGATTAACTAGCTAGTCAAGTAGAGGCATACTAGTGACACTTTGTTTGTCTATGTATTCACACATGTATTATGTTTCCGGTTAATACAATTCTAGCATGAATAATAAACCTTTATCATGATTATAAGGAAATAAATAATAACTTTATTATTGCCTCTAGGGCATATTTCCTTCAGTCTACCACTTGCACTAGAGTCAATAATCTAGATTACACCGTAATGATTCTAACACCCATGGAGCCTTGGTGCTGATCATGTTTTGCTCGTGGTAGAGGCTTAGTCAACGGGTCTGCAACATTTAGATCCGTATGTATCTTGCAAATCTCTATGTCTCCCACCTGGACTAGATCCCGGATGGAATTGAAGCGTCTCTTGGTGTGCTTGGTTCTCTTGTGAAATCTGGATTCCTTTGCCAAGGAAATTGCACCAGTATTGTCACAAAAGATTTTCATTGGACCCGATGCACTAGGTATGACACCTAGATCGGATATGAACTCCTTCATCCAGACTCCTTCGTTCGCTGCTTCCGAAGCAGCTATGTACTCTGCTTCACATGTAGATCCCGCTACGACGCTTTGTTTAGAACTGCACCAACTGACAGCTCCACCGTTTAATGTAAACACGTATCCGGTTTGCGATTTAGAATCGTCCGGATCAGTGTCAAAGCTTGCATCAACGTAACCATTTACGACGAGCTCTTTGTCACCTCCATATACGAGAAACATATCCTTAGTCCTTTTCAGGTATTTTAGGATGTTCTTGACCGCTGTCCAGTGATCCACTCCTGGATTACTTTGGTACCTCCCTGCTAGACTTATACCAAGGCACACATCGGGTCTGGTACACAACATTGCATACATAATAGATCCTATGGTTGATGCATAAGGAACATCTTTCATATTCTCTCTATCTTCTGCAGTGGTCGGGCATTGAGTCTTACTCAACTTCACACCTTGTAACACAGGCAAGAATCCTTTCTTTGCTTGATCCATTTTGAACTTCTTCAAAATCTTGTCAAGGTATGTGCTTTGTGAAAGTCCAATTAAGCGTCTTGATCTATCTCTATAGATCTTTATGCCTAATATGTAAGCAGCTTCACCGAGGTCCTTCATTGACAAACTCTTATTCAAGTATCCCTTTATGCTATCCAGAAATTCTATATCATTTCCAATTAGTAATATGTCATCCACATATAATATCAGAAATACTACAGAGCTCCCACTCACTTTCTTGTAAATGCAGGCTTCTCCGAAAGTCTGTATAAAACCAAATGCTTTGATCACACTATCAAAGCGTTTATTCCAACTCCGAGAGGCTTGCACCAGTCCATAAATGGATCGCTGGAGCTTGCACACTTTGTTAGCTCCCTTTGGATCGACAAAACCTTCTGGTTGCATCATATACAACTCTTCTTCCAGAAATCCATTCAGGAATGCAGTTTTGACATCCATTTGCCAAATTTCATAATCATAAAATGCAGCAATTGCTAACATGATTCGGACAGACTTAAGCATCGCTACGGGTGAGGTCTCATCGTAGTCAACCCCTTGAACTTGTCGAAAACCTTTTGCGACAAGTCTAGCGTTGTAGACAGTAGCATTACCGTCAGCGTCAGTCTTCTTCTTGAAGATCCATTTATTCTCAATTGCTTGCCGATCATCTGACAAGTCAACCAAAGTCTCCTACATATTCTATGAAGATCTTTATCGGTCAAACCGCATAACAACATACGTTGTTCCCTTTGTCATCGGTATGTTACTTGCCCGAGATTCGATCGTCGGTATCTCAATACCTAGTTCAATCTCATTACCGACAAGTCTCTTTACTCGTTCCGTAATACATCATCTCACAACTAACATATTAGTTGTAATGCTTGCAAGGCTTATGTGATGTGCATTACCGAGAGGGCCCAGAGATACCTCTCCGACAATCGGAGTGACAAATCCTAATCTTGAAATACGCCAACCCAACATCTACCTTTGGAGACACCTGTAATGCTCCTTTATAATCACCCAGTTACATTGTGACGTTTGGTAGCACACAAAGTGTTCCTCCGGTAAATGGGAGTTGCATAATCTCATAGTTATAGGAACATGTATAAGTCATGAAGAAAGCAATAGCAACATACTAAACGATCGGGTGCTAAGCTAATGGAATGGGTCATGTCAATCACATCATTCTCCTAATGATGTGATCCCGTTAACCAAATAACAACACATGTCTATGGTTAGCTAACATAACCATCTTCGATTAACGAGCTAGTCAAGTAGAGGCATACTAGTGACACTTTGTTTGTCTATGTATTCACACAAGTATTACGTTTCCGGTTAATACAATTCTACCATGAATAATAAACATTTATCATGATATAAGGAAATAAATAATAACTTTATTATTTCCTCTAGGGCATATTTCCTTCAGTCTCCCACTTGCACTAGAGTCAATAATCTAGATTACACAGTAATGATTCTAACACCCATGGAGCCTTGGTGTTGATCATGTTTTGCTCGTGGAAGAGGCTTAGTCAGCGGGTCTGCAACATTCAGATCCGTATGTATCTTGCAAATTTCTATGTCTCCCACTTGGACTAAATCCCGAATGGAATTGAAGCGTCTCTTGATGTGCTTGGTTCTCTTGTGAAATTTGGATTCCTTTGCCAAGGCAATTGCACCAGTATTGTCACAAAAGATTTTCATTGGACCCGATGCACTAGGTATGACACCTAGATCGGATATGAACTCCTTCATCCAGACTCCTTCATTTGCTGCTTCCGAAGCAGCTATGTACTCCGCTTCACATGTAGATCCCGCTACGACGCTTTGTTTAGAACTGCACCAACTGACAGCTCCACCGTTTAATGTAAACACGTATCCGGTTTGCGATTTAGAATCATCCGGATCAGTGTCAAAGCTTGCATCAAGTAACCATTTACGATGAGCTCTTTGTCACCTCCATAAAGAAACATATCCTTAGTCCTTTTCAGGTATTTCAGGATGTTCTTGACCGCTGTCCAGTGATCCACTCCTGGATTACTTTGGTACCTCCCTGCTAGACTTATAGCAAGGCACACATCAGGTCTGGTACACAGCATTGCATACATGATAGAGCCTATGGCTGAAGCATAGGGAACATCTTTCATTTTCTCTCTATCTTCTGCAGTGGTCGGGCATTGAGTCTTACTCAACTTCACACCTTGTAACACAGGCAAGAACCCTTTCTTTGCTTGATCCATTTTGAACTTCTTCAAAACTTGTCAAGGTATGTGCTTTGTGAAAGTCCAATTAAGCGTCTTGATCTATCTCTATAGATCTTAATGCCTAATATGTAAGCAGCTTCACCGAGGTCTTTCATTAAAAAACTCTTATTCAAGTATCCCTTTATGCTATCCAGAAATTCTATATCATTTCCAATCAGTAATATGTCATCCACATATAATATCAGAAATGCTACAGAGCTCCCACTCACTTTCTTGTAAATACAGGCTTCTCCAAAGTCTGTATAAAACCAAATGCTTTGATCACACTATCAAAGCGTTTATTCCAACTCCGAGAGGCTTGCACCAGTCCATAAATGGATCGCTGGAGCTTGCACACTTTGTTAGCTCCCTTTGGATCGACAAAACCTTCCGGTTGCATCATATACAACTCTTCTTCCAGAAATCCATTCAGGAATGCAGTTTTGACATCCATCTGCCAAATTTCATAATCATAAAATGCGGCAATTGCTAACATGATTCGGACAGACTTAAGCATCGCTACGGGTGAGAAGGTCTCATCATAGTCAATCCCTTGAACTTGTTGAAAACCTTTTGCGACAAGTCGAGCTTTGTAGACAGTAATATTACCATCAGCGTCAGTCTTCTTCTTGAAGATCCATTTATTCTCAATTGCTTGCCGATCATCGGGCAAGTCAACCAAAGTCCATACTTTGTTCTCATACATGGATCCCATCTCAGATTTCATGGCTTCAAGCCATTTTGCGGAATCTGGGCTCACCATCGCTTCTTCATAGTTCGTAGGTTCATCATGATCTAGTAGCATGACTTCCAGAACAGGATTACCGTACCACTCTGGCGCGGATCTCACTCTGGTTGATCTACGAGGTTCAGTAGTATCTTGATCTAAAGTTTCATGATCATCATCATTAGCTTCCTCACTAACTGGTGTAGGTGTCACTGAAACAGTTTTCTGTGATGATACTACTTTCCAATAAGGGAGCAGGTACAGTTACCTCGTCAAGTTCTACTTTCCTCCCACTCACTTCTTTCGAGAGAAACTCCTTCTCAGAAAGTTTCCGAATTTAGCAACAAAAGTCTTGCCTTCGGATCTGTGATAGAAGGTGTATCCAATAGTTTCCTTTGGATATCCTATGAAGACACATTTCTCCGATTTGGGTTCGAGCTTATCAGGTTGAAGCTTTTTCACATAAGCATCGCAGCCCCAAACTTTCAGAAATGACAACTTTGGTTTCTTGCCAAACCACAGTTCATAAGGCGTCGTCTCAACGGATTTTGATGGTGCCCTATTTAACGTGAATGCGGCCGTCTCTAGAGCGTATCCCCAAAACGATAGCGGTAAATCAGTAAGAGACATCATAGATCGCACCATATCTAGTAAAGTACGATTACGACGTTCGGACACACAATTACGCTGTGGTGTTCCGGGGCATGAGTTGCGAAACTATTCCGCATTGATTCAAATGTACACCAAACTCGTAAAACTCAAATATTCTCCTCCACGATCAGATCGGCTAGAAACTTATTTTGTTACGATGATTTCAACTCACTCTGAATTCTTGAACTTTCAATGTTCAGACTTTATGGTTTCATTAAGTAGATACCCATTATCTGCTTAATCATTCTATGAAGGTGAGAAAATAACGATATCCGCCCACGACCTCAACATTCCATCGGACCACATACATCTGTATGTATGATTTCCAACAAATCTGTTGCTCTCTCCATAGTACCGGAGAACGGTGTTTAGTCATCTTGCCCATGAAGGCACGGTTCGCAAGTACCAAGTGATTCATAATCAAGTGGTTCCAAAAGTCCATCAGTATGGAGTTTCTTCATGCGCTTTACACCGATATGACCTAAACGGCAGTGCCACAAATAAGTTGCACTATCATTATCAACTCTGCATCTTTTGGCTTCAACACATTATGAATATGTGTGTCACTACTATCGAGATTTCAATAAGAATAGACCACTCTTCAAGGGTGCATGACCATAAAAGATATTACTCATATAAATAGAACAACCATTATTCTCTGATTTAAATGAATAACCGTCTCGCATTAAACAAGATCCAGATATAATGTTCATGCTCAACGCTGGCACCAAATAACAATTATTTAGGTCTAATACTAATCCCGAAGGTAGATGTAGAGGTAGCGTGCCGACCGCGATCACATCGACTTTGGAACCGTTTCCCACGCGCATCGTCACCTCGTCCTTAGCCAATCTTCGCTTAATCCGTAGTCCCTGTTTCGAGTTGCAAATATTAGCAACAGAACCAGTATCAAATACCCAGGTGCTACTGCGAGCATTAGTAAGGTACACATCAATAACATGTATATCACATATACCTTTGTTCACCTTGCCATCCTTCTTATCCGCCAAATACTTGGGGCAGTTCCGCTTCCAGTGACCAGTCTGCTTGCAGTAGAAGCACTCAGTTTCAGGCTTAGGTCCAGACTTGGGTTTCTTCTCTTGAGCAGCAACTTGCTTGCCGTTCTTCTTGAAGTTCCCCTTCTTCTTCCCTTTGCCCTTTTTCTTGAAACTAGTGGTCTTGTTGACCATCAACACTTGATGCTCCTTCTTGATTTCTACCTCCGCAGCTTTCAGCATTGCGAAGAGCTCGGGAATAGTCTTATTCATCCCTTGCATATTATAGTTCATCACGAAGCTCTTGTAGCTTGGTGGCAGTGATTGGAGAATTCTGTCAATGACGCAATCATCTGGAAGATTAACTCCCAATTGAATCAAGTGATTATTATACCCAGACATTTTGAGTATATGCTCACTGACAGAACTGTTCTCCTCCATCTTGCAGCTATAGAACTTATTGGAGACTTCATATCTCTCAATCCGGGCATTTGCTTGAAATATTAACTTCAACTCCTGGAACATCTCATATGCTCCATGACGTTCAAAACGTCGTTGAAGTCCCGATTCTAAGCCGTAAAGCATGGCACACTGAACTATCGAGTAGTCATCAGCTTTGCTCTGCCAGACGTTCATAACATCTGGTGTTGCTCCAGCAGTAGGCCTGGCACCCAGCGGTGCTTCCAGGACGTAATTCTTCTGTGCAGCAATGAGGGATAATCCTCAAGTTACGGACCCAGTCCGTGTAATTGCTACCATCATCTTTCAACTTTGCTTTCTCAAGGAACGGCATTAAAATTTCAACGGAACAACAGCACGGGCCATCTATCTACAATCAAACATAACAAGCAGATACCTATCAGGTACTAAGTTCATGATAAATTTAAGTTCAATTATCATATTACTTAAGAACTCCCACTTAGATAAGACATCCCTCTAATCCTCTAAAAGTCACCTACGTGATCCAAATCAACCAAACCATGTCCGATTATCACGTGAGATGGAGTAGTTTCAATGGTGAACATCACTATGTTGATCATATCAACTATATGATTCACGCTCGACCTTTCGGTCTCCGTGTTCCGAGGCCATATCTGTATATGCTTGGCTCGTCAAGTATAACCTGAGTATTCCGCGTGTGCAACTGTTTTGCACCCGTTGTATTTGAACGTAGAGCCTATCACACCCGATCATCACGTGGTGTCTCAGCACGAAGAACTTCGCAACGGTGCATACTCAGGGAGAACACTTCTTGATAATTTAGTGAGAGATCATCTTATAATGCTACCGTCAATCAAAGCAAGATAAGATGCATAAAAGATAAACATCACATGCAATCAATATAAGTGATATGATATGGCCATCATCATCTTGTGCTTGTGATCTCCATCTCGATAGCCTCGTCATGATCACCATCGTCACACTATCACTACCGCTTAGTAATAAAGTAAAGCATTACATCGCGATTGCATTGCATACAATAAAGCGACAACCATATGGCTCCTGCCAGTAGCCGATAACTTGGTTACAAAACATGATCATCTCATACAATAAAATTTAGCATCATGCCTTGACCATATCACATCACAACATGCCCTGCAAAAACAAGTTAGACGTCCTCTACTTTGTTGTTGCAAGTTTTACGTGGCTGCTACGGGCTTAAGCAAGAACCAATCTCACCTACGCATCAAAACCACAACGATAGTTTGTCAAATAGACTCCGTTTTAACCCTCGCAAGGACCGAGCGTAGCCACACTTGGTTCAACTAAAGTTGGAGAGACAGTGGCCCGCAAGCCACCTGTGTGCAAAGCACGTCGGGGGAACCGGTCTCGCGTAATCATACGCGTAATGTTGGTCCGGGTCGTCTCGTCCAACAATACCGCCGAACCAAAGTATGACATGCTGGTAGGCAGTATGACTTATATCGCCCACAGCTCACTTGTGTTCTACTCGTGCATATAACATCAACATAAATAACCTAGGCTCGGATGCCACTGTTGGGTTTCGTAGTAATTTCAAAAAAATTCCTACGCACACGCAAGATCATGGTGATGCATAGCAACGAGAGGGGAGAGTGCTGTCTACGTACCCACGCAGACCGACTGCGGAAGCGTTGACACAACGTAGAGGAAGTAGTCGTACGTCTTCACGATCCAACCGATCAAGCACCGAAACTACGGTACCTCCGAGTTCGAGCACACGTTCAGCTCGATGACGATCCCCGGACTCCGATCCAGCAAAGTGTCAGGGAAGAGTTCCATCAGCACGACGGTGTGGTGACGATCTTGATGTACTACAGCAGCAGGGCTTCGCCTAAACTCCGCTACAGTATTATCGAGGAATATGGTGGCTGGGGGCACCGCACACGGCTAAGGAATAGATCACGTGGATCAACTTGTGTGTTCTAGGGTGCCTCTGCCTCAGTATATAAAGGACTAGAGGAGGGAGGCTGGCCGGCCAAGGTGTGGCGCGCCAGGAGAGTCCTACTCCCTCTGGGAGTAGGATTCCCCCCCCCCCAATCCTAGTTGGAATAGGATTCGCGGAGGGGGAAAAGACAGAGAGGGGGCCGGCCAC
>NC_053028.1:669563334-669588089 GCF_003073215.2 Triticum urartu
GACGTGCTGTTGTCTGTTTCTCCAACTTTAGTTGAATCGAGTTACTAACGCCCGGTCCTTGTTGAAGGTTAAAACAACACACTTGACGAAAAATCATTGTGGTTTTGATGCATAGGTAAGAACAGTTCTTGCTAGAAGCCCATAGCAGCCATGTAAAACTTGCAACAACAAAGTAGAGGACGTCTAACTTGTTTTGCAGGGCATGTTGTGATATGATATGGTCAAGACGTGATGAGATATAAATTGTTGTATGAGATGATCATGTTTTGTAACAGTTATTGCAACTGGTAGGAGCCATATGGTTGTCGCTTTATTGTATGAAATGCAATCGCCATGTAATTTCTTTACTTTATCACCAAGTGGTAGCGATAGTCATAGAAGCAATAGTTGGCGAGACGACAACGATGCTACGATGGAGATCAAGGTGTCAAGCCAGCGACGATGGTGATCATGACGGTGCTTTGGAGATGGAGATCAAAAGCACAAGATGATGATGGCCATATCATATCACTTATTTTGATTGCATGTGATGTTTATCGTTTATGCATATTATTTTGCTTAGTACGACGGTAGCATTATAAGATGATCCCTCACTAAATTTCAAGGTATAAGTGTTCTCCCTAAGTATGCACCGTTGCTATAGTTCGTCGTGCCGAGATACCACGTGCTACGTTCACATACAACGGGTGCAAGCCAGTTTTGCACATGCAGAATACTTGGGTTAAACTTGACAAGCCTAGCATATGCAGATATGGCTTTGGAACACTGAGACCGAAAGGTCGAACGTGAATCATATAGTAGATATGATCAACATAGAGATGTTCACCATTGAAAACTACTCCATCTCACGTGATGATCGGACATGGTTTAGTTGATATGGATCACGTGATCATTTAGATGACTAGAGGGATGTCTATCTAAGTGGGAGTTTTTAAGTAATATGATTAATTGACCTTATTTATCATGAACTTAGTCCTGATAGTATTTGCAAATTATGTTGTAGATCAATAGCTCGCGTTATAGCTCCCCGTTTATTTTTGATATGTTCCTAGAGAAAAATAAGTTGAAAGATGATAGTAGCAATGATGCGGACTAGATCCATGATCTGAGGATTATCCTCGTTGCTGCACAGAAGAATTATGTCCTTGATGCACCGCTAGGTGACAGACCTATTGCAGGAGCAGATGCAGACGTTATGAACGTTTGGCAAGCTTAGTATGATGACTACTTGATAGTTTAGTGCGTCGTGCTTTACGGCTTAGAACCGGGACTTCAAAAACGTTTTGAACACCACAGAGCATATAAGATGTTCCAAGAGCTGAAATTGGTATTTTAGACTCATGCCCAAGTCAAGAGGTATGAGACCTCTGACAGGTACTTTGCCTACAAGATGGAGGAGAAATAGCTCAACCAGTGAGCATGTGCTCAGAATGTCTGAGTACAACAATCGCTTGAATCAAGTGGGAGTTAATCTTCCAGATAAGATAGTGATTGATAGATTTCTCTAGTCACTATCACCAAGTTACTGGAACTTCGTGATGAACTATAATATGCAAGGGATGACGAAAACCATTCCCGAGCTCTTCGCGGTGTTAAAATCGGCGAAGGTAGAAATCATGAAAGAGCATCAAGTTTTGATGGTTAACAAGACCACTAGTTTCAAGAAAAGGGGCAAAGGAAAAGAAAGGAACTTCAAGAAAGAATGGCAAGCAAGTTACCACTCCCGTGAAGAAACCCAAAACTAGACCTAAGCCTGAAACTGAGTGCTTCTACTGCAAAGCAAATGGTCACTGGAAGTGGAACTACCCCAAATACTTGGCAGATAAGAAGGATGGCAAAGTGAAAGTGAAAGTGCTAGTGATCGACTAGAGGGGGGTGAATAGGCGATTTTTATGAAAGTCTTCAAAGCATGGAAGTTTCGAAGACAAACGGTAGAAATAAACCTATTACCATGCAGCGGAAGGTAGACTACACTAAGCAAGCCATGGTCAAGTATTCAATGAAGTGAAAGCACAACGACTAATAGCAGCTAGGTAGTATAGATCAGGTAGGAAGATAGTGTGAAGCCAATCAGAATAAGCGGTCACTCAGTGAAGACAAAAGATAATGCAATCATACAATGACTTCACCAGAGCCAATAGTAAATAAACGAATGGGAAGGATGAAACCAGTGACTCATTGAAGACAATGATTTATTGGACCAGTTCCAGTTGTTGTGACAACTGCACGTCTGGTTAGGGAGGTTGAGATTCAACTCAGAAGACCGTGTCTTCACCTTATTCCCCTTGAGCTAAGGACACCCAGTCCTCGCCCAATCACTCTGGTAAGTCTTCAAGGTAGACTTCCAAACCTTCACATACTTCATTCACCGGCGATCCACAATGACTCTTGGATGCTCAGAACGCAACGCCTAACCGGCTGGAGGATTCACAGTCCTCAAGTGTAATAAGTCTTCAGATCACACAGACAGGAAGACTTAAGTGATGCCTAACACTCTTTGGCTCTGGGTGTTTAGGGCTTTATCCTCGCAAGGGATTCTCTCTCAAAGACTTCGAGGTGGGTTGCTCTCAAACGACAAAAGTCGTGCACTAACTCTGAGCAGCCAACCGTTTATGGTTGTAGGGGGTGGGCTATTTATAGCCACTAGGCAACCCGACCTTATTTTTCCGATATAACCCTGGGTCACTAAGGAACTGACACGTGTTCCAACGGTCAGATTTCAAACACACACGGCAACTTTACTTGGGCTACAAGCAAAGATGACTTATCCAACTCTGAATAAGATTTTCTCTCATAGTCTTTACTCGAAGACATAGGATTTTGGTTAAGCATCACTTCAGTCATTCTAATTGGTTCTCTTGGACCCCACTTAACAGTACGGTGGTTCCTATGACTCAACAAAGAAGAAAAAGAACGACGAAACTAACTAAGTCTTCGCGCTCCATAGTCTTCACGCGATGTCTTCTCTTGTCATAGTCTTCAATGTGAATGTCTTCACATACCACCTTTGACTTCAATGTCTTCATACATTTTTAGGGGTCATCTCTGGTAGGAAAACCGAATCAATGAGGGACTTCTACCTGTGTTATCCTGCAATTCTCACAAACACATTAGTCCCTCAACCAGGTTTGTCGTCAATACTCCAAAACCAACTAGGGGTGGCACTAGATGCACTTACAATCTCCCCCTTTTTGGTGATTGATGACAAACTGGTTGAAGTTTTCAACGGGGAATAAAATATGTGAAATTGTAAAGGATAGGGTATTGTCTTCATAAGTTGTAAAGGCTCCCCCTGAAGATGTGCATATAAGTACTTTGCTCTTGGAATGCAAATGCACATGGCAGGTTGTACTTGTGGAGATCCTCTTCAACCTATGATGACAATTCATCATGCATGATATGATGTAACAAAGATAATGACATGCATAATGGAAAATGGACGTCTGCAAAATGATCTAAGTGCGAAATTTATCACCGCACATGCGGAATTTATCATCGCATCATAGAATAGCAAATAAGTAGCAGACGACCATCGAGTTTAAGTGTTACAACTCAAAGAACCAAATGTATCAAAAACGAGAGTTGTAAGCACTTGGCAAATGTAGCAAAAAGTAAAGCAACCACCCATATGGACCCGCTTGAAGACTATCAACTCATATGCTTCTCCCCCTTTTGTCAGTGGGACCAAAAAGGTTTGAAACACATAAAGAGAGCCTACTCGTTCCCATGAGGTGCAGGCGAGGCAGCAGGGTCGTCGTTGAGGTCCGGTGGTGCAGAAGAACTTGGTGCAGTGTCGACACGCGCTGAAGTTGGAGGAGGTGAAGTTGCATCATCTTGGTCATCGATGACTCTGGCATTACTGTCGCAGCTGAGGACGAGTAGTCAGAGTCTTCAAGTAAGAGGAGTCCGACGCAAGTGAGCATTTCTGGGAGGAGTTGAGTCAAACTTGAACCGTTCGGTGAAGCCATCGTCTTGCAGATCAGCTTCAGCACTAAGTAAGGTCAAACTCTTCAACGACCTCGACCAGGTTTCATGAGTGACAAAGGCATTCTTGGTGGCAAGATTGCGAATGCGGTTGACATCCACCAAGAGGCTTTGCATCTGACGCTTAAGCCAGTCGTGATGTTTGTCGTTTCTGGTGCAGCGCGACGAGAAGCTCTCGGTCATTTAGGACACGAGATCGCCTTCGAGTCCTTTGCGCAATGGTGCTACCAGTGGCGTCAGTTTGAGCGCGAGGGGCACGTGTGTTACCAGCAGAGGAGTAAACACGAGAAACTCTGGAACTCCTTCAATAGGCTGGGTGAAGCTTTGGTGAATCAACATTGTGAAGATAAATGGGATCCTTAGCAGGCTCTGGGTAAATAGCTTCAACTGACAGATCAACCTCTGGCAAGAATATAAGATGATTGCGCTGCAGACGGCTGATAGTTGAAAGGCTGAGTGACGCTTGAAGACGCATGACCCATGGAGCATAGAATTTCAACCCAAAAATCCGGAGCCAGATGCAGCCAACTGCCTGATGAAGAAGTCTTGAGCATTGAAGCTGATGCCATTGAAGATATAGAAAACCAAAGTCTTCATTGCTCCTTCAAGCTTCGCTGCAGATGAATGTCCTTTGACAGGCCATAGAGTCTTCCTGATGATATGGTAAATGGTGCGAGGCAGGTACTCTAGGTCTTAACAAAGAATCAGATGGGTATTCAGCGTCGTGAGGCAGAGGCTTCATCATGCTCAGCATTTGACTCATGTTGGGTTCTGGCTTCTGAAAGATGCTTTCCAAGGCATTTTGGTGTTGTTGACAACCTGGTTCATAGTATTCACCAGGAGTGGGCAGGCCTGTGAGCTCAATGATATCAAGAGCTTTAGCTTCATGATGGACATTGCCGGTCATCCACTCAAGGACCCAAGTCTTTGGATCCCTGTTGTATCCTCGAATTGAAGAGTTGCATAGAACTGTAGCAGAAGCTCTTCATTCCAGTGTTCCTTATCTGTGACAAACTGCAACAGTCCAGCATCTCTGAAGCAATCCAACGCTTCTTCAAGGCAGGGCAGGCCAGCTATAGCTTCAGAGTCGAGGCGCATATGTGGAAATATGCGCCCTTGATTGTATAGGATGCAGGAATAGTAGATGTGATGCTGATAGCTCCAGAACCGATCTGATGAAATGCGAGGTCGGGTATAAGGGTTCTTGGCATTGTTGAAGAAGGTGCTATGTGCCACGAAGCCATTCACATTGAAGACCCCAGGTGAAGTGGCAGTGCCTGGGAATCGTGGAAGTCTTGGCTTGGGCTTTTGGACTTGAGGTCTGTGCTCGACATGATACTCAAACTGTGGACCCGCAGCAGGTGGAGGAACCAGAATGGGCCAGCGGACCATAACAGGCTGACCACGATCAAATGCCAGCTCAATTGTATGATGTCTTGGAGGGGGAACAGGAGCATTGGCATTGTCTTCATGGGCTTCAGGGGCCACATTGGTTTCAGGTGCTTGGACTTCTGGCACTGCAGTAGCTTCAGGCGCCGCATTATCTTCAGCCATGACGACGTCATTGGCTTCAGCGGTGATGTTGGTGGCCGCCTCAGGGTTGTTAACCTCCACTTCAGGAGCTGGAGGGTCGGACACATTCTCCTCGAGAACAACATCTTGGTGGGACGGGGGTGTAGCAACTCTTTCAACTCTTGGTGCTTCTTCTTCATCGGCTGATGCAGCCGGAATATCTTCAACCATTTTGGCTTCGGACTCAGACACGTGCATAGTGGGAGTGACTTGGGGCCTTGGTCCTTTGCGAAGACTGCGTAATGCTGGCGACGCTTGTGGAGATGGAGTGTGCTGGGCCTCAAAGTCATCGTCATCTTTGCACTGGTGGGGTAGCTTGCGGTTGGGGAGAGCTTGGAGTGTCTTGTCGTTATGGGTGATCAGCCCATGATGCATCCTGGGCAGTTGGCGTCAGAGGACGACCAATGCTGATGAGTTCGCTGTGCGTGAGCACAGGCGATGATACCAATTGGTGCTCGATCTGAGGAAGGACTTCATCATCTTCAACATTGTCGTGAGGACCAATGTCTTCAGCTGTGGTGGGGTCAACAGCTGGATTGTCTTTAGCTTCAGGAGCCTCTTTGGAAGCAGGCTCATGAACTATCGACTGGCGCTCTCGATGTTCAACGCAGGAAGAGCCACTGAGATTGGCTCGACATTAAGGGGCTCTATGGGAGCAGCCAGATCTCTCTTCTTGGTTTTGCGTTTCTTGGTTGGAGGAGCATCATCAGTGGTGCCCTTGGTTTTGCGCTTTCTGGCTTCAGCTTCAGCAGCCCTTGTTTTCTTCAGTTCTGAAGCCACTGTGGGGATCTTAGGCTTCGAGCCTGTCATACTACTCTGGGAAGACAATTGGATGTACTTCCTGCCTTGGTGCTTCGGGTTCTGCCACAGCTGGCCTTCTTCTTCTTCTTGGCCGCCATTCTGGGGTGATTCCTGGTCGCCCCAAGGCCTTTGCGCTTTTCCAGCCTCATTGTATCCTTGGACACATTTAGCAGCAAGATCCTTCATGCGCTCACGAGAACCTTTGGCTTCTTCGCGTTTGGTTCGGAATGCTTCCTTAAGCTCATGCATCATGGTCTGGAAGTTCTGAATGTCTTCAACATTGAGCTTGGCCATGTGCTTCTTGAACTGAGCCTTTTCATAATCTATCTTATGCTTCAGTTCAACAATCTTCTGAGCTAGAGCCAGCTCAGCAGCAATGGCTCCGTGGAAGGCGACGCTGAGGCCAATGGGAAGCTGAAGATCATCAAAGCTGACATTTGGGCTGTCAAACCACTCATCAATGAATGTGTTGATGATTTCAACATCAAAGAGAGGAAGGTCATTGAAGATTTCTTGCCTCTTGCTTGCTCTTGATCAACTGCTCAAGAGCATCATCGCCAAGATCGTCGTCGCTGGACAGATCAATGGCGTCATTGCGCAGAAGCAGCAGCAGGTCAGTGCTTGGCTGGGTGGGTTGCAAGGGCATCTTCACTTTGGAGGGCTTGGAGATGCGTGACAAATCTTCAGACTGCACACTGTGTTCAGGAGGTGCAGTGGCCAGAGGCTTCGCCCGTGAGACCTTTGGTGCTGGGGAAGGCTTTGAAGCTTGTAGGTTTCTTCAGCTTCTTTGGCTTCGGTGGTGCAGGCGCTTCGTCAGAATCAGCGTCGTCTGCAGGTTCATCCACGGCTGTCCCTTGAACCATAATATGAGTGATGAGACCTTCTAGGTTGTAGAAGGGCCCAACAAGATTGGGTTTTCAGCTTCGCGTGTGCCATCGCACGAGGAGCAGAGGGGCCTGGATTGAAGTCTAATCCCCGTCGACTTCTTGTTTTTTCTCTGGTGAATTCTTGGCAAACTGGAAGTTGCGCTTGAACAGATTATCGTCACGGCACCATAGTAATGAAGATGGGTCTAGCATCTGCAGGCTGTGGTCCACGGACCATGCAAGGATAGAAGCCTTGTTCAATGGCTTCTGCTCTGGACCTGGGTTGAAGGTTTTTGTACAAGATGTCTCCCCAGGGTCGCTTGATGGCGATTCTTCTCAGCATATTCCTGGGTCAAGAACCTGTACTTGAACCATTGCTCGGCCCAGTATTACGAATCCATTGGATTCGTGTCTTGCGCTGACCATAGCTTTCTTCGGGGTCAGTTTTGTACAGTTCATAAAGATCTTGTGGTGCAGGTCCGTTGATGTACCCCCATGGCGCTGTCTGCCGCCCTTTCTTGCAGATTTCTCTTTTGCCATGAAGTTTCAGACTGAAAGGCTTCAACACTGTCAAAGTCTTCCGTCTACTGGTCAGACAAGAACTGGCTTCAGGAGAATTTATATGATGCTGTAAGAATTCTGCAAATGAATGCAGACTATGAGAACCAAGGGATTCTCCCACGGACATGTACCTGTGACAGCATTAAGGTGCGAGGGAAGGGGAAGAGGTCATATGCATTCTCAGAAGATTTTGAAGATAAATCAGTTTAGAAGACATTGACCTCATAGTGCGAAGACATTCACTCATAGATAGAGAGTTGGTTCCAGATTTGTACGAATCCACGAATAAGTACAAGTGAGGAATCTAACTACTTTGTGAAGCATAAGTGAACATACTAGGCATATTATGAGATGCAGTATGAAATAGATCCAACTTGTGTGAACAGAAACTGCTTGTGGTAGAAAATGATGAATCTATAGGATCAAAGGGGCCGTAAAAAGGAGGTTTTATTTACCACACGAAGAACTGCTAGACGGAGTGGGAGAGGAGGCCGAGCAGTTCGATCTTCCGTGCCCTAACTTGGCGACGGAGGACACCTACGGCGACGGCGGAGAAGACGATGTCCGCGGCCGGCGTGAAGACGGCGTCGGTGAGGTCGCGAAGCTAAGCGCTTCGTCGCCGGCGTCGTCGAGGGCTAGCGGTGGCGCTAGGGTTTGTGCGAGAGTGGAAGAAAGGATAATGACTGTGGTGAGGCGTGTATTTATAGGGACAGGGACGGCACAGTGTTATTACACAGGTGCCCCTGGCGATTCACATCTGAAGGACACGTGGCTATCATGCAACACATCGGAGGTTGTTCCACGTTCCCACGCACGCCTGGATTGTCGGGTGGTCGTTCCCACTTCTCCGGGTTTCAGGTGAAAGGATTTAGCATTGAAAATAGATTAATGTTTGTCTCTGTCTTCTGCTGACAAGGAGCAGAGACAGTTTGACAGTGTCAATTGAATGCATATGATTTGGATAGATAGACTAAGATAGAAGCATAGAGGGGTTAGGGTCCGATCACATTCACTTAGTCAAAAGATTCAACGTGAAGACATAGCTATAAGTGAATGCTGTAGAGGACAGAAACCAAATTGAAGATAAACATGAGGCCATGTTAACATTGAAGACAAACAAAATGAAAGACTTTGCAAATGTAACGCCATGAGAAAAACACTTCAAAGGGAAGAATTTGGTGGTGGTTACCCACCGTATAGGAAAGTATTAGACCCAGACACGGCAGCACAATTATCGTGGCGCTCCGAAGTCAAATTCCATTAATATATTCACACTCAGAATGTAAGTCTTCATTGATTGAAGATATACTTTACTTCGTGTGTTGCACATCTAAGTCATCAACATGCTTTAAGTGTTAGGATGTGTGCCTGATCACAGGACATTTGAGGATTCCAAGATATTTAGCTCACACCGTAACTTGCAAAACCTCTTCTCATCCAAGGGCTTGGTGAAGATATCTGCCAATTGCTCTTCAGTGTTGACGTGTATGATATCAATATCTTCCTTCACAACATGATCTTGAGAAAGTGATGACGAATTTCAATGTGCTTTGTCTTCGAGTGCTGAACTGGGTTGTTGGCAATCTTGATGGCGCTTTCATTGTCGCAGTAGAGTGGCACTTGCTTCAGATGGATGCCATAGTCTTTGAGTGTTTGTTTCATCCATAGAAGCTGAGCGCAGCAAGATCAAGCAGCAATGTATTCAGATTCAGCAGTGGAGAGAGATACACAGTTCTGCTTCTTTGAAGACCAACATACAAGTGATCGTCCCAGAAAATGACATGTGCCTGATGTAGACTTGCGATCCACCTTGTCACCAGCATAATCAGCATCCGAGAATCCAACTAGATCAAACTCTGAGCCCTTTGGATACCATAATCCTAGTGTTGGGGTGTGAGCCAAATATCTAAGAATTCGCTTCACAGCTAAGTGATGCGATTCCTTTGGTGCCGCTTGGAACCGGGCACACATGCAAACACTAAGCATGATATCTGGCCTAGATGCACATAAATAAAGCAAAGAACCAATCATGGAGCGGTATACCTTTTGATCGAACTCTTTACCATTGTCGTCGGGACCCAGATGTGTTTGGCTGGCATTGGCGTCATGTAGCCTTTACAGTCTTGCATCCAAATTTCTTCAGGCAATCTTTGAGGTATTTCTTGAGATATGAAGATGCCGTTGCGTTGCTGACGTATTTGAAGACCAAGGAAGAACTTCAGCTCACCCATCATGGACATCTGATATTGCTCTTGCATCATATATCCAAACTCTTCACTGTATTTCTGGTTAGTGCAGCCGAAGATAATGTCATCCACATATATTTGGCACACAAACAGTTCACCATCATATGTCTTCTGTGAAGAGAGTAAGATCCAGAACCAGGTTTGAAGCCTTTGCTCTTCAGGAAGTCTTTGAGTGTGTCATACCAAGCCCGAGGGGCTTGTTTGAGGCCATACAGTGCCTTGTTGAGCTTGTACACCATGTCAGGATGTTTTGGATCTTCAAAGCCAGGCGGTTGTGCAACATACACTTCTTCTTCAATCTTGCCATTGAGAAAAGCGCTCTTCACATCCATTTGATACAGAAGAATGTTATGATGATTTGCATAGGCCAGCAGTATGCGTATAGCTTCAAGCCTAGCCACAGGAGCAAATGTTTCATCGAAGTCAATCCCTTCAACTTGAGTATATCCTTGAGCAACAAGAGACGAGCTTTGTTTCTGACAACTTGACCATGCTCATCTTGCTTGTTGCGATATATCCATTTAGTGCCTATTATATTGTGCTTAAAGGATCAGGACGCTTAACCAGTTCCCATACATTATTCAGCTCAAACTGTTGAAGCTCTTCTTGCATAGCTTGAATCCATTCAGGTTCCATGAAGGCTTCATCAACTCTTGGGTTCAGATATTGAGACGAAGCGAAGTGCCCACAGAAATTTGCTAGCTGTGTTGCCCTTGAACGAGTGAGTGGACCTGGTGCATTGATGCTATCAATTATTCTCTCAATCTGTACTTCATTTGCAACACGAGGATGAACAGGACGAAGATTTTGCTCTTGTTGATCATTGTCATCATTAGAAGATTGTCTTCAGGCTGAGCATTGTCTCAGGTTGATCAGGTGCAGAGAATAAGTTCCTCTTCAGGCTGAGCTTCAGATGGTATGATTTCTCCAGTTCCCATAAGTTTGATTGATTCACTGGATGGAACTTCATCTAGCACATTTGGCAGGTGCTCTCTTTGCGAGCCGTTAGTCTCATCGAACCGCACATCCACAGTTTCAACCACTTTATAGTGAAAGAGGTTGAAGACTCTGTAGGAGTGCGAATCCTTTCCATATCCAAGCATAAAACCTTCATGTGCTTTGGTGCAAATTTTGAAGTGTGATGTGGATCCTTGATCCAGCACCTGGCACCAAATACTCTGAAGTAACTGACATTTGGCTTCTTGCCAGTAAGGAGCTCATAGGATGTCTTGTTCAGAAGCTTGTGAAGATAAACACGGTTGATGATATGGCATGCAGTATCAATGGCTTCAGGCCAAACTTTCTTGGAGTCTTGTATTCATCAAGCATCGTCCGGGCCATCTCAATAAGTGTTCTGTTCTTGCGTTCCACGACGCCATTCTGCTGCGGCGTGTACGGAGCTGAGAATTCATGTGTGATGCCCAAAGTATCAAGATAAGTGTCTAGGCCAGTGTTCTTGAATTCAGTGCCATTGTCACTTCTGATGTGCTTGATCTTGATGCCATAGTTGTTCATGGCTCGATTGGCGAAGCGTCTGAAGACATCCTGCACTTCAGTCTTGTAGAGGATTATATGCACCCAAGTATATCTTGAATAATCATCAACAATGACAAAGCCATAGAGACAAGCAGTAGTAGTAAGAGTTGAGTAATGAGTGGGACCGAAAAGGTCCATGTGGAGCAGTTCGAAGGGTTGAGTCGTTGTCATGATTGTCTTCGAGGGATGCTTGGCCCTCGTCATCTTTCCTGCTTCACAGGCACCGCATAAGTGATCCTTCTTGAACTTGACGCCCTCGATGCCTATGACATGCTTCTTCTTGCAAGGGTGTGGAGGTTCCTCATGCCAGCATGCCCTAGCCTCCGATGCCAGAGCCAGCATTCAGAAGCTTTTGCTAGAAGACATACGCAAGTTGTGGTCCTGCTGAGAAATCTACACGTACAAATCATCTTTCCGATACCCTTCAAACACTAGAGACTTGTCAGATTCCATTAGAACAAGGCAACGATATTTTCCAAACATCACAATCATGTTTAAATCGCAAAGCATTGAGACAGACATTAAGTTGAAACCAAGGGATTCAACAAGCATGACTTTATCCATGTGTTGATCCCTTGAGATTGCAACTCTACCTAGACCCAATACCTTGCTTTTACCAGTGTCAGTAAATGTGATGTGACTTTTGTCAAGTGGACGTCAGGTTGAGTCCATGAGAAGACTTCGCTTGCCAGTCATGTTATTAGTACACACACTATCAATAATCCACTCTGAAGCAGTTGGTGTCGTACCCTACAGTGCAGTTAGGGGGATAGGCTTCACGAAGAGAATTGTGAAGCATAAACATTTGACGAGCAAGTGGATTATGAAAGCTTAGATCGAGGTTAGGACTGATAGGGCAAGTAGCAAGCGACTCAGGAACAAAATACATAATAAGACCATTTGGGCATTTGATCTTGCACCCTACAAGATGTTTAAGGTCCCCAGCAATAGCTTCAAACGAATTTGATTGCCGCTGAGACCTTTCCCTGCAAAAGAGAGTTAAGCTTTCTTAGCCACCCACATCTTCAAGGGTGGCTTCGAAGCAATGAGTCTAAGTGCAGCATCTGAGAACTTTGGCTTTGGAGCCCTAGCAAAAGTCTTGCAGGTGGACAATAGTACTCATAAGAATAAGCAGAGTAGTTCTTGGTCTTATGAACATGGCGGTTTGATGAAACGCGCTCATATTCATAGGCCTGAGTATGGCTTCCCTGCAAAACATTTGCATTAGTGCGACTCAGGTGAGTCCTTTGTCTGTATGAAGCCTTTGGACCATATGAAGCCTGTGGTCTGGGGTTTGTCTTCTTCACTTGTGGTGTCATGACGACATTCACAGGAAGATTCTCACAACCTTTTCGGCACCCAGACTTTCTTCATAGGTGGCCCATTCCTGCAGTTAGTACCAATATACCTGGCAAACACTTCACCATTCTGATTCTTAAACAGTTTATAGTTTGCATCAAAGGATTCATCAATAACAATGGGATTAGCACAAGTGAAGCTCAGGGTGGATGGATCCACTGAAGGTTCCTTTGCAGCAACCCATGTGGTTTTGGGGTACTGCTCAGGTTTCCAGTAAGAGCCATCAGCATTCATTTTCCTTTCGAACCCAAGACCCTCTTTCCTAGGGTTTCGGTTCAGGATCTGCCTTTTGAGGACATCACATAGTGTCTGATGCCCTTTGAGACTTTTGTACATCCCTGTTTCAAGCAATGTCTTCAACCTAGCATTTCATCAGCAATAGCAGTGGTATCCTCAGCAGAGGGGTTAGTTACCACATCAACAGTTGAAGATATTGCAACAGTAGCAGCAGTAGAACATTCAGCAACAGAAGTAGCGTTCACGCATGCATTTAAGACATGGTGGTTCAAATCCTTCCTGAGCGGAACTGATCTATTTGGCGCGAAGTGACTCGTTTTCCTTTTGAAGATCTTCATGAGCCGCTCTCAATTTCTCAAGATCTTGCTTCCTTTGAAGATAATCATAGGAAAGCTTTTCATGAGTTGTTGAGAGCGTTTCATGACGACTTTCAAGTTCCTCATACTTAACATGAAGATTTTTTATGTCTTCAATTAAGGACTGAGATCGAGTCATTTCAGCGTCTAACAGGTCATCGCTTTTGTCTAATAGTTTTTGAATATGTTCCATAGCTTTCTGTTGTTCAGTTGCAATTTTAGCAAGTGTTTTGTAGCTGGGTTTGGAACCACAATCAGAGTCATCTTCACTGATGTTTGATAGTGAGTAGTGCGTGTGTTTACCTTGGCACCGCGTGCCATGAAGCAGTAGGTGGGAGCGGAGTAGTCCTTGTCATTTGCATCGGTGTCGTGATGAGTCATTGTCTTCAGTGTTGAAGATGGACTTGGCAACGTATGCTGTAGCCAGACTCGCAACGCCAGAATCGGACTCCTCCTCAGACTCCACCTCCGCCTCCTCAGAAGCGGACTCCTCCTCTGAATCCATTTCCTTGCCAACAAACGCACGTGCCTTGCCAGATGAGCTCTTCTTGTGTGATGAAGACTTTGAGGAAGACTTGGAAGAAGACTTTGAGTATTTCTTCTTCTTCTTCTTGTCGTCAGAATCATACTCCCTTGCTCTTCTTCTTCTTGTTGTTCTCATTGTCCCACTACGGACACTTAGAGATGTAGTGGCCAGGTTTCTTGCACTTGTGGCATGTTCTCTTCTTGTAGTCATGAGCAGAAGCTTCATCATTCCTTGAGCTTGATCGTGAAGACTTTCTGAAGCCTTTCTTCTTGGTGAATTTTTGGAACTTCTTCACAAGCATAGCAAGCTCCTTTCCAATGTATTCAGGATCATCAGAACTACTGTCAGATTCTTCTTCAGATGAGGAGATAGCTTTTGCCTTCAAAGCACGAGTTCGCCCATAGTTGGGAGCGTAGATGTCTCTTTTCTCAGAAAGCTGAAACTCGTGTGTGTTGAGCCTCTCAAGTATGTCAGACGGATCGAGTGTTTTGAAGTCAGGACGTTCTTGAATCATCAGGGCTAGGGTGTCAAACGAGCTGTCAAGTGATCTCAGGAGTGTCTTGACGACTTCATGCTTGGTGATCTCAGTGGCGCCGAGGGCTTGAAGCTAATTTGTGATGTCAGTGAGTCGATCAAACATGAGCTGGACATTCTCATTGTCATTTCTCTTGAAGCGGTTGAAGAGGTTGCGAAGGACACTGATTCTCTGATCTCTCTAGGTTGAGACGCCTTCGTTGACCTTGGAAAGCCAGTCCCAGACTAGCTTAGATGTTTCCAAAGCACTCACACGGCCATACTGTCCTTTGGTCAGATGACCACAGATGATGTTCTTGGCAGTGGAGTCCAGTTGAACGAACTTCTTGACATCAGCAGCGGTGACACCTTCACCAGCCTTGGGTACGCCATTCTTGACGACATACCATAGGTCGACATCAATGGCTTCAAGATGCATGCACATCTTTATTCTTCCAGTAGGGATATTCAGTTCCATCGAAGACTGGGCACGCAGCGGAGACTTTGATTATCCCTACAGTCGACATAGCTAAAACTCCAGGTGGTTAAACCGAATCACACAGAACAAGGGAGTACCTTGCTCTGATACCAATTGAAAGTGCTAGTGATCGACTAGAAGGGGGGTGAATAGGCGATTTTTATGAAAGTCTTCAAGACAGGGAAGTTTCGAAGACAAACGATAGAAATAAACCTATTACCATGCAGCGGAAGGTAGAGTACACTAGGCAAGCCATAGTCAAGTATTCAATGGAGTGAAAAGCACAATGACTAATAGCAGCTAGGCAGTAAAGATCAGGTAGGAAGATATTGTGAAGCCAATCAGAACAAGCAGTCACTCAGTGAAGACAAAAGATAATGCAATCATACAATGACTTCACAAGGACCAACAGTAAGTAAAGGAAATGGAAGGATGAAACCAGTGACTCGTTGGACCAGTTCCAGTTGCTGTGACAACTGTACGTCTGGTTAGGGAGGCTGAGATTCAACTCAGAAGACCTCGTCTTCACTTTATTCCCCTTGAGCTACGGACACCCAGTGCTTGCCCAATCACTCTGGTAAGTCTTGAAGGTAGACTATCCAAACCATCACAGACTTCGTTCACAGGCAATCGACAATGACTCTTGGATGCTCAGAACGCGACGCCTAACCGACTGGAGGATTCACAGTCCTCAAGTGTAATAAGTCTTCAGATCACACAGACAGGAAGACTTAAGTGATGCCTAACACTCTTTGGCTCTGGGTGTTTAGGGCTTTATCCTCGCAAGGAATTCTCTCTCAAAGGCTTCGAGGTGGGTTGCTCTCAAACGACAAAAAGCCATGCACTAACTCTGAGCAGCCAACGTTTAATGGTTGTAGGGGTGGGCTATTTATAGCCACTAGGCAACCCACCGACCTGAATTTTGCTCGAAATGACCCTTGGTCACTAAGGACTGACACGTGTTCCAACGGTCAGATTTCAAACACACACGGAAACTTTACTTGGGCTACAAGCAAAGCTGACTTATCCAGCTCTGGATAAGATTTGCTCTCAGTCTTCACTCAAAAGACAAGGATTTTTTAAGCATCACTCAGTCATTCTGACTGGTTCACTTGGACCCCACTTAACAGTACGGTGGTTCCTATGACTCAACAAAGAAGAAAAAAGAACGACGAAACAACAAAGTCTTCGCGCTCCATAGTCTTCATGCGATGTCTTCTCTTGTCATAGTCTTCAATGTGAATGTCTTCACATACCACCTTTGACTTCAATGTCTTCATTCATTTTTAGGGGTCATCTCTGGTAGGAAAACCGAATCAATGAGGGACTTCTACCTGTGTTATCCCTGCAATTCTCACAAAACACATTAGTCCCTCAAACCAGGTTTGTCCGTCAAATACTCCAAAACAACTAGGTGTGGCACTAGATGCACTTACAAATGCATCCCTCCCTAGGCTCGAAGCCACGTTCCCGCTCGGGTTGTCCAAGTGCACCATTACTTTCAGCTCGTCCGACCAGCTCAAGTGCGCGGCAACTGTCGGTGCCCTCCCGATGCTCTACTCGCCGATCATCAGCAATGTCCTCATCACCAAGACCCTCATTGACGGTGGTGTAGGGCTCAGTGTCCTTTTTGTCGAAACGTTCGACCGCCTCCAAGTGCCATATGATCAGCTGCAGCCAACCAAGCCCTTCTCAGGAGTGACCGACGGCTGCACCACCCTTATAGGGAAAATTCGCCTCCCTGTTACCTTCAGCAAGCGCGACAACTACCGCACTGAGCTCATCAACTTCGACGTCGCCCACATTCACCTTTCATACAATGCCATCCTTGGGTATCCGGCCCTGGCCAAGTTCATGGCAGTGACTGATCATGGTTACAATCTCCTCAAGATGCCAGGGAGCTGCGGCGTCATCAAGGTCGCTTGCGAGGAGAAGGACGCGGTGTACTCTCTCAAACGCGCCTACCAGGCTGCGGCGGCCGAAGACCCGCACAACGAAGGTGCCATCTACCCTCCTGAGGCTGCCCCCAAGAAGAAGAAGCAGCTGCTCTACCAAGGGCCTCAGGAGAGTGGAGTCTCCAGCGGCGCCACCTAAGGACCTGTGCGCACGGATGGGGCGCCTCCCTCCCTCACATAGGAAGGCGTGCCCAGCGCCCTCCTCAGGCTGGGCTCGTGGGCTCTCTTTTGGAGGGCCTCTGACTTAGCCAATGTCAGGAGGGAGGCGCTCGGGCACCACGTGGAGGCATGCTTCACCGCACGCTTCCCTCAGGAGGGCACGGGGCATGGAGTGCCTGGTGCTCAGGAGTTCATCCAGTGCACCCGAAGCGCGTCAAGGGGCGCGAGCCATGCGCGGCGACTACTGCGCACCACCTAGCATAGCTCCTTGTCCTGGCGAGGACGACGAGCTGCGCATCTGTGTCAACATTCCAGGGCTCAACCGAGGCGCATCTCAGGAGCGCGTCTGGCCCTCGCGCATTGGTCAGTGCGAGGCTCCACCTCACAGCTATGTTCGCAAGCCCTTCGGCCTGCCGAACGCGGCTATCACCTTCCAGCGCCACGAGCGGAGCGTTCTGGCGGCTCAGGAGGCCAGGAATCGCACAGTCCTGGCAGAGATGGCGATGGTTCTTCATGAGACTTCTGGGCCCCTAAAGCCTCCCGAGGCTTTGGACTCAGGCGGCTCATGAGGAACAACTTCTTCAACATGCGTCTTTAGCTGCTTCAATATCCCTACAGCAATGGTGGCAGGTGACTCTTTCTGATTCATTTAGTTGGGGGCACCCCTTGGGCAACACTATCCCCAAGTCGCGCGGGCCTGTCCCTGCAACGTGTATCCTTTTACATCTCTAGCTTACACTATTGGGGGCGCCTCTCAGGACGCATCATCCCCAGACCGCATGGGTCCGTCCCTGTACCATGTATCAGATTTTATGTGAATTAGCTTGCCTCCTTCCATGAGTTCCTTTATGATTATCACAGCTTACTTGTTTCCCTTAGCGGCCTTCTGCGTTGCTGATCGGCCACCGGCTCATCCCGCAACAGGGACTACACATGCTGGCACGACGCTTGTTCTTGGGTCCGTCCCTGCAACATTGACAAACCTGAGAGATCCAGCTCTGGCTCGCGTCCAGCCCCGCGCACGTCACCTCACCGGGTCCTTAGTGCCTGCATCTTCTTGCGGAAAGATCAGCGTAGGACATCAAACACGATTAAGAGCCGTATTCTCACCTCGAACTAACTCGCAGGGATCTCCGGAGCTTGGCTATGGGTGGCTTTGCCGGCCGCCATCCTTTCGCGTGATTAGCTTGCGTGTTAAAGGGGGGGCTCTTGAGCATCACGCCTCAGGAGCTCCTACTGAATCTCCAGCCCTCACCCCTGGCCTTGACCACGGCATCGCGACCTAGCATACCAGCGGCGGCTAAGCTTGCTCGAGGGTTAGATGAGCAAGGAAGGGGGAGCAGGCATGAGCCTCACCTAGTAACACTGCCGCTGAAGCGCGAATCAGATGCTGTACAAGGAACCACATCGGGCTCGACAAGATAAGTCACATATTCGCGTTAGCACGATGTCGCAATTGGAATTCTCGATTCGGGCAGCCTTGCTCTGGCAATGCCGCCTTCCTTTTCTACCTTCGGGACGCTGCTTGCACGCCAAAGGGGACCTCTTGAGCATCGTGCCTCAGGAGCTCTTATCGGACCTTGGGCCGCTCACCTCCTAGTCTTGACCACGGCATCGTGACCTGGCATACCAGCGATGGCTGAAGCCTGCCTGGGGACTGGGACCTGCCGGCGTAGAGCACTAAGATACCGCGAGGCCGAAAAGGGGGACAGTGCCAAAACAAGATATGCAACCACAACTCTTATAGTAGGAATAATAAATATAGGAGCAAAAGCATTACAGGTTCTTTACACACCCCCACGGGGTTCATTCGGATTCCTCGCAGTGAACAAGAGAAGAAAAAACTTCAAGGGTACTAGCTACGGGCGTCACCGCCGACGCCATCATCTACAGTGGGCCACGAGGGGCCGACGTCTCCGGAGACTCGTCAAGCTCAGGAGATTCGCTGGACTCCCAGGAGCCGTCGCTCCTGCTGGAGGAACTGCCGGCAGCGCTGGGGGCGGGCTTGGTGCCTGCTGCTGCGCCATCCTGGCGGCCCCCTCCAGGGCAGCACTTTAGGCGGCGGCCTTCCTCATCGAAGACTTTGAAGAACATCATGGAGGCGCCGTCATATTCAAAGTGGATGGCAAGGGCCCCCCTCCGTGCAGCAAGCGCGGGCAACCTCACCCCATCCATGAGTCATGAAGATCTTGCCCGGGGAGACGACCTCGACCTCCGCCCCCGTTGCCAGACTGCTGCACTTGGCATGCTGCAACCACACCTCGAGCGGTCCTCTCGGTAGCATCTCTTCGGCAAAGAACCACGAAATCTTGATCCACGTGCATGGTGGCATCGCCGCCCATACCACGAACTCGCGCGAGGAGCCCTCGGCATGGGTTCGTTGGCCAGCGGCTCATGCAACCACAACATGGCAACCACGAGCGTGGCACGAGTGGCGCGGAGCACTGCCTCCTCCTCCGGAGCCTTGCACTTGGGCGTACAAGGGCAACGGGTAGCCGGGAGGAGGCCTCTCACACCAAGGCCTCGTCACCTCCATCCTCACGCCGACATCATGGGAGCGGCCCAACCTCTTCTTCGGTGGGAGTGGCCCCGGCTCCTTGCGGGGGGTCTTTCCCTTCTCCGCGGCAGAGAACCTCCTAATCTGTGCCATGGGGGTAGCGGCAAGATGGCAAAGCGTGGAGGAAAAAGAAGGAGCAATCGGCAAGATAGCAGAGATGAGCGAGGGGGCTCCACCCCTCTCCTCATTTATAGCCTAGGGGAGGCCAACCACCGGTCTCCATGATCGCACATAATGATGATTTTCTTCTGCATGCAACAGGGTCTCATCAAGTCGAACGGTTGGCGAGGCAGCATGGGAAATTGGAGGAATCCACGCCTCATCAATCGCCACGCATCAAACAAGGCCGCATGCGGTTGGGGCCACGGCGCTCCGCACTTGCCCTTTGGTTTCGCCTCAAAGCCAAGATCGAGCATGCCTTGGGCCCGGGGGCTACTGTGGGCGTCCTGGGAACGGGGGTGCCTAGACTTTCTTGCCTGCGGCCCATGGCGTTGCTCCATCAACGGCCCGGTACGGCCCAGATTCAGCAGCAACAACTCAAGAACTTCGTGAGGGGCCAACCCTCGCGAGGCAGACGACACCAAGACTTCCCTGGGGGCAGCCTCACTAGGCTGGCTCCCGAGGAGCGGAGATACCTATGCAAGGGGCACCTCGCAAGGTTCACGTGACATGAGCCATGTCGACCAAGGCCAGGCGGGCGCCAGTGGACATGGTGTACCAGTTTCCTCTTTGGTGCTAAGGAGGCAAGCACAGGCAAGGAGTACCGAGGCATCAGGCCAAGGTTTCCATATCAGTGCAACAAGACCAAGACCAGCAGGACGAAGGTCATCGCGGATCCCACAACAGCGTCACCACCACAGCCTTTGGCAAGCGAAGACTGCTTTTGTCAGGATAGCTTGTACTAGCTGCCCCCCTTCAAACTTGGTCATTGTGGGATCCCTTCCCGCCTAAACATTGGGGAAGAGGACCAATGCCACTATAAATAGGACCTAGCCACCACCGTAGGAGCAAAAAAAGGAGGGAGACGGATCATTCAGGCCACCCTCACACTCACCAGCTCATCGAGCTAAAGAATACCTCACCTCCTAAGGCTGTTCATCAACTATATTAGTTCATCCTCAGCCCCCCGAGGCAATCCGCCACACACTGGAGTAGGGTATTACACCGCGAGGTGGCCTGAACCAGTATAAACCCTTGTGTCTCTTGTTCTTTGGGTTCGTCGAGCTAGGCCATGGAATCGTTGAGCGAGCGAGCTGGGGAGAGAGTGTTCTTCGTGCACACCCCAGAGTTCAAACCTCTCAAGGGTTTGCCGGAACCCGTAATCCGACAGAATTTTCGTCCCGAGATCATGATTTTATGGATCAGACCGATCCATTTGATTGTGATTGCCCAAAACTTTGGTTTAGTTAGATTTTATTGCCCCGTTCAATCTTGGTTTTGTCTAAACCTGATGAAAAATTAACCCTCGTGCTTTTGTACCATTTGTAAGATGGAGTTAGATATTTTTGCCCTTTTCAACTCGGCTTTGACCCATATTTTCTTTCATACTTGCCAATGGCTTGCCATTCCTTTAATTAAGACATAGATTATAAGCACAATAACAACATGGAGAACACAACCTGTTGCAGCCTAGTGTAACACCCTCGATGCGACTATATCTCCCACGTGTCGAGGCACGACTTAGAGGCATAATCGCATTGAAGGCATATGTCGCAAGTTAGGCAATCTTCACAACATCCCATGTAATATAAATCATAAAGGGGAGATAACATAGTTGGCTTACACTCGCCACGTCAATCAAGTACATAAATAACATTACATCATCCAAACACTCATGGCCCGACTACGGCGCCAAAATAAAAGATAACCCAACATGCGACACGGTCCCGATCACCCCCAACTGGGCACCACTACTGATCATCAGGAAAGGAAACATAGTAACGTTGAGAGTCTTCGTCGAACTCCCACTTGAGCTCAACGCGTCTCCTGGA
The DNA here is from genome assembly GCF_003073215.2 of Triticum urartu. Lineage (NCBI taxonomy): Eukaryota > Viridiplantae > Streptophyta > Magnoliopsida > Poales > Poaceae > Triticum > Triticum urartu. Next base: position 669,585,032 of record NC_053028.1, read on the forward strand.
GCGGAATCATCAGGCCCTGCATCTGTGTAATAGTAATCTGTGAGCCACAGGGACTCAGCAATCTCGCACCCTCGCGATCAAGACTATTTAAGCTTATAGGTAAGGCAAGGTAATATGTGGAGCTGCAGCAAGCGACTAAATATGGTGGCTAACTTATTCGCAAAAGAGAGCGAGAAGAGGAGGCAAAGCGAGAAACTAGAGAACCTGCGCAAACATTACTCCAACACCGTGTCCACTTCCCGGACTCCGCCGAGAAGAGGCCATCACGGTAACACACTCAGTTGATTCATTTTAATTAAGTTAAGGTTCAAGTTATCTACAACCGGACATTAACAAAATCCCATCTGCCCATAACCGCGGGCACGGCTTTCGAAAGTTCAAATCCCTGCAGGGGAGTCCCAACTTAGCCCATGACAAGCTCTCACGGTCAACGAAGGAATAGACCTCCTCCCGAGACGTTCCGATCAGACTCGGTACCTCGGTTCTTCAAGACACTTCGACAGGTTAAAACAAGACCAGCAACACCGCCCGAATGTGCCGACAAATCCCGATAGGAGCTGCACATATCTCTTTCTCAGGGCACACTCAGATTGTCTTAGGTACGGGTAGGCCAGCCCAGAGTTGCCCCTGGTGGCCACCGGCAGCTGACAGGTGGACCAACACTCAGAGGAGCACTGGCCCGGGGGTTAAAATAAGATGACCGGCTCCGGAAACCCAAGGGAAAAGGCTAGGTGGCAAATGGTAAAACCAAGGTTGGGCATTGCTGAAAAGCTTTAATCAAGGCGAAATATCAAGGGGTTCCCATTATAACCCAACCGCGTAAGGAACGCAAAATCCGGGAACATAACATCGATATGACGGAAACTAGGGCGGCAAGAGTGGAACAAAACACTAGGCGAGAGGCCGAGCCTTCCACCCTTTACCAAGTATATAGATGCATTAAGATAACATAGATAATATAATGATATCCCAACAAGTAAATAAATGTTCCAACAAGGAACGGCTCCAATCTTCACCTGCAACTAACAACGCTATAAGAAGGGCTGAGCAAAGCGGTAACATAGCCAATCAACGGTTTGCTAGGACATGGTGGGTTAGAGGTTCAACATGGCAATTGGGAGGCTGACAAGCAAATGGTAGGCATCGTAGCATTGGCATAGCAAAAGAGCGAGCAAACTAGCATAGCAAAGATAGTAGTGATTTCGAGGGTATGATCATCTTGCCTGCACAGTTGTCAGAGTTGACTGGATCCTCAAAAGCAAACTCAACGGGCTCCTCGTTAGCGAACTCGTCTCCCGGCTCTACCCAAACAAGACAAACAAGCAACAAGGACACAATCAACCACGTGCAAACTCACACATGATGCAAATATGATATGCTATGCGGGATGCGATGCGGGATGCAAAATGCAAGATATGACAGGATGCATGAACCTGGCCTCAACTTGGAAATCCAAGTGTGCCACTGGAAAGATGAGATGAAATCGCTTGAAAACGATATAAAGAACGCCGGAATCGGAGTTACGGTTTGGAAATGGCAAGCGATTCAAAATATGATGACACCGGTCTGCGATTTACAGCAAGTAGCCATCTAAATGCAAATGAGATGAACATGCTACAGCACCCAAACAGACAACAAAATACATGGCAGGGATGCATTCAAGATGCTTAACAAAAGTCTAGCACTGAGCTACGGCCAATCATCCATTAACAGGTTCAAACAAGCATGGCAAAAATGCATATGAAAACAGATCTCAGACTTAGTGAAATTAACACTTGTCTGGAATTTCAGATCAGGCACTCTTCGGAGCAACAAAACTACATGCTACAGGACCTGAACATGGCAAAGTAAAGCATGGCATGGAGCTACTCAAAGAGCTTAACAAAAGTCCCTTAGTGACCTTGAGCCAAAAGGGATCAGAAAATACAATTGCAAGCATGTGAACATGGCAAAAACATAATCAAGTTCACAGACTTAGTGAAAACTGGAGCATGCTGAAAACAGATATCAAGTAGGCATGTTTACGAGCTCGATGCACTCACTACGGAGCAAGTCATGAACTAAGCATACATCCCATCAAGAACACAAAATGCAAGCTAGACATGGCAAGAACAATAGCATAGCATGCACGGATCAACTACAACATCATCGGCAAAATTGCAAACAAGTTGACAATCTGCCCAGATTCACCAAAGTAGCAAAAGTAGAGCTCGATTGACTCAAGCTAGGGTGCTCCATAATTGCAAACAAAGACATGGATGGATAGAGCACTACAAGATTAACAAAACATCCTTACTGATCATCCTCAAAAGAGGCACGGATCACTAGGAAACAACATGAACATATGGCATACATGAGATAAACAGATCAAGGACTTAGTGGAAATGCTAAGTCCCTGAAATCAGCATTACAAGTGCCTCACTTTGCAAGCTTGTGCTAGTCACCACACACATCACAAAAATACATGGGTTGCACCTCTGGAAAGATGGCAAAACCCTTAACAAAACATATGTAGAGCTCAGGGCATATCATGCACACAATAATCATGGCAAAAATGACAAAAGCTAAATGGAGTAGCAGATCTGACAATTATCTCAAGTAGCCCTCTTCTAACAGCATTTCGGGCATCAAGATGAACTCAAATGAAAATGATGCAATGGAATGAAATGATGTACTCTCTGAGATGAACATTTTGATATGCTATATGCATGAATCGGAGCTACGGATGCAAAGTTAGCAATGAGAAGATATAAAGCATGATTAGGGTTTCTGAGAGAAAGTCAACCCGAAAATCAACGGATCTGACAGATCTTGGCGCGGGCGCGGACTTCGAGGATGGCCGGGGCACTGTTCACCGGCGGCGGGGATGACGCCGGAGAAGGGGGAGACGGCCGGGCGGCGGTGTGATGGCGGTGCGGCGAGGCGCGACCGGGGGGGAGCGCGGCGGGCCGCGGCGGCCCGGTGCGGCGGCGGGGCGCGCCGGCGGGGAGGCGGCGGAGCGGCGGAGGAGCGACGGCGGGCGGCTCGGCGGCGCACGGCGGAGCTCGCGGCGGGGGGG